>NW_024581098.1:564023-833917 GCF_017639235.1 Corvus kubaryi | reverse complement strand
CATATGGGAGAAAATTCCTTTAACAGAAAAAAAACTAAGACTAAACTGAAACCCCAACAAAGGGACAGAGAGTTCTCAGTAAGACAAGTCCCTAGTACCACAAGAACCACTTTATATTAGGGTGACCAAAAAGGCTTCTCCCAGGATGCTTGTTCTGTTATGTGAATCTATCCCAGTTTGGATTCCCTGGCTGGCTGTCAGCCTCTACCCCCTCGTCCCTCCTCCAGAGTTCCCCATTGCCCCCCGTTCCCTAGTCCCGCCTTTTTCCCACCCCCAGATAAAACTCTGAGCTTCGGGGTCATGTTCCTATTTGCCTCTGCACCCTTTGACAGTGTAGCAGCAGTGAATGCTCCTGCTGGAACGCAGGCAAAGGCCCTTCTCGACTCCCTGCTACCGACTGTAACACTGAACCCACCCGTGCGTCTGTGGGGGCACGCAGGACCCCACAGAGCTGGGCAGGGACAGTACTATTTTTGTAAATTATCTTTTTCAGTGGAACAATGGTGATTTTCACCATGTATCTCCTTGACCTATAAATGTGTCTGTGAATCTCAAGACAGAAGAGATACTGCAAAGATCTCTGCAATTCTCAATATTTAGTTTAACAGATTCCACTTCATACAAACAAATAGAATGAAAGCCAACTGTTAAGAGAAACAAAATCTAGGACATTGTTTCCACTTAATTATTCACAGTAAAGAGATGCTCAGCATTCTGATGTGCACATTAAAACTAAACAGTCTGAATGGTTGTACAGAAGGATTATGAACATTACATGAAAAGTGCTTTGTGTTTCCAAAGGGAGTCTTGTCTTCAGCTGAATGCAATAATATTAATAGACAATCTACAGATTATCTCCTGATTACTGAAAGCATTACTCATAGCATGGTTTAAAGCCCTCCTTATGACATGAAAGGCAGCATTAACATGAGTCTTCAAACTGAGACACTGCAAGAACCTCCTTTCCCCTCAGCAGTTTCCCCGGTTTTGTTCAATTTCTTTTGAAAGGGTTATTCTAGACTCCCAGTTCACAACTTCACATACAAGCTATGAAGAAACAGCAGATCAATGAGCTCTTATAACACAGCTGTTACTTAAGCATTTGATTTTAAAAGAAAATAGACTGTGAAATCCAATTCAATATGTGCCTTTCTATTAGGGAGACAAAGCACAAGCCATTTTTCACATATAAGATGCACTATGAGCTAACATTTACGCAGAGCCATTCCTTGAATTTAAAAAACCCATTTGACTAAACCATGCAATGTGGTTTGAAAATGATTTTATATTTAATCAGAAGATTTAGTTACCACAAAGAATTTTGTTGCTTACAACACTTAAGAATTTTATATGTAAGAATGACCAATATAAATAGTGTCAAACTGAATTTTCCTATCAGGAAATCAAATTTTTAAAGAACACTAACCAGAAGTAAATCATCAAATAGTTACTTCTTTGGTGACGTTTTTCAGCATAGTTCATGAAAATGAGCAATTTCTTTGAGAAAAGAAAATGCAAACTGAGCAGAATGTCTGATATTTTCCATGCTAATACAAGCTCTAGAAATATTTTGCAAAGAGTACAGATCTCATGACAGAAAACATGAGCACAGTGTGAATCCCAGAGAGCACATGCCCAATAAAAACCACAGCCCCTACACCTATATGGAATGAAGCTTTTCAAGAATACATATTTATGTGCAAATAAAAAGATGGAACACTCCACTAGGTATAAACTATGCCTGCAACTAATTGGATTTTTGCCTAACTTGTCTCATTCTAGCTAGGAAGTGTTCTCTTAAAAAATACTGACTTTTATCAGAGACACTATCTTCTGAAACTTTTCACTTTGTTAATTTCTGTTAACTACTGCAATGGAATTGTATCGATGATGAAGGCTAAGAACCAGGATAAATAAGTATAATGGAGGTCACTGTCCTGTAGGTATTGTTCCCTAGATTTAAGCCTACTACTCTATTAAGCACACACTTCAGTGTTGGGATGGGGGAAAAAATAAGGGGTGGGGGTGGGTGCAAACTTCGTGGCTGCCAGGTAACTATCACTACACCTTTCACTTCTCAGTCCCAAATGCAGGCATTGTACAGAAGCTATCCATAGAATAACAGTTTCTAAATATAGCATATTGCATATCGTGGGCAGTTTCAGATTTTTTACTCTCTCTCTGCAGAACTCCTCATTTTAAAAGATGGAAAGCAAGTAATTTTGTCTGGGATGTGCATTTAGAAAATCATGTATGAACCTGTTGCATATTCAAAGCTTGTCCCATTTGTTGCTTCATTCAGTATGCTGTTTATGAATTCCACTTCCATACTACACTTGATCATGCTTAAGTGATACATCCTAACTCCCACTGTTTAGCACCTGCCAACACACTCATACTCTTCCTGTTGGTATCAAGGAGGAGGTCAGGAGCCCCATGCCTGAGCAGGTGCATGTCTGAGAAGAGGTTGTGACCCCACGGGAAGCCTGTGCTGGAGCTGGGTCCTGACAGGGACCTGCAGACCCATGGAGAGAGGAACCCACACCGTTGCAGGTTTCCTGGTAGGACTTGTGACTCTGTGGAGGGACCCACGCTGGAGCAGCCTGTCCTTGAAGGACTGCACCCCTCAGAAGAGCGACCCACACTGCAGTAGTTTCAGGAGAGCTGTTGCCTGTGGGATGGACTCACATTGGAGAAGTTAATGGAGAACTATCTCCCATGGTAGGGACCCCATCATGGAGCAGGGGAAGGACTCCTCTCCCTAACCAGTGGGAGAAAACAATGTCTGATGAACTGGCCATAACCCCCATTCTGTCTCCCTGTGCCCCTGGGGGAGGAGGTAGAGCTGGGAAGGAGGGAGAGGTGGAGAGAAGGTGTTTTTAAGCTCTTAATTACTTCTCATTATCCTGCCCTGGTTTTGTTAGTAATAAGTTCAGTTAATATCTCTAACTGGAGCCTGTTTTGCCTGTGACAGTATTTGGTGAGTGGTATCTCCTGGTCCTTATCTCAGCTCAGGAATCCTTCGTTGGGTTTTCTCTCCCCTGTCCAGCCATGGAGGGGAGCAATAGAGCTGGTTTGGTGGGTGTGTCGACCCAGGGTCAACCCACTACACAAGTTCTTACTATCAGCAGGGGATGCCATGACTAACACAGTTAAAGTCAGATTGAAACTCAGGATTAATTCCCATGTATAGGCAGTAAGTGATGCTAAAAAGATAATTTTGCTCCTCGATTCATCAAGTGCATGATCATTTAACATGCAAATGTATCTGGAATATTTCACTTGAACTTATCTCATCTGAAAAGCTGACAGCAGTTACTGCTTTTGCCAACACAGCTTCACCATTTACGAGAATGCCTGTCAATCTGATTTCCCCCCATTTACCCCTGACTTTAAAACCCCTAAGGGAAAGCCAGTTGAGCAGCCTGTAATGAACTGCTCAAATTACTTAGGAGTTAATTGTCTCTAAGTTGAGTTAACAGTCGAATGATACAGCTGTGTTTTAGGCAGAATGCCACTTCAGCTGCCTCATGGCACTCCCTCAACTCAAGGACCACAAGTTTTGCTTACTGTGCTGGCTCCAGGCACAGCACTTGCACCAAGCCTCAGTGTGGCAGAGCAAAGCTTTATTTTCTAATCCCTCTCTCAGTCAGCCTTCAGGGAAAGCCTGACTACCTGTCACATGTGTCACAGACAGTAATGCTGAGCTGTTCTGTGCCAATTAAATTCAAGGAAAAAAACCACAATTGCTTTGAGTGAAGTAACTCTAATACCAGAATAAGTGGAAGCAAGAGGAAAAACGTTTATTGTTTCCCCAGCTTTGAAGAGCAAGGTAAGCAAAACCTCCAAGTTGCACCTTATAACAAAGCAAAGCTTAGTAAGTGGGCACTTAAACCACAGTGTGCAGCCATCAGGGGACTCAACTTGTGTGATGAGAAGAGACAGCAATGAAACAGAAGAGCTCCTGACACTCATCAAAAGCCAGATCTACACAAAGACAGATCTAGCATCCCACATACAGTGTGTCATTTCCTTAGCTTAAGCTGTAAGTCCATGCCAGGGGGAACACTACTTTGGCAAATAGGAGCCAAGGACAACGTGGTCCAGAAGCTTGTTCCACTATGAATTAAACAAGAAAACACTCCCTACAGAGATGATAGTATGAATCTGGAAGTGGCATTAACTTACACAGATCCTTTTTACTGACACCTCTGAAGAGCTGAAACTAGGCAGTTTTGCCATCTCCCTCTCAGGCTCAAGCCTAAAGGTTCACAAACTGTGAAAAGCAGGCACAGAAACGTTCATACCATTAAAAAACCAAAGCAAACCTAGAAGACCAGATGTTTTTGCAAGTAGGATTCTCACACTGAAAGTGAGAAAAAGCCAGGTTTGGCATTCAGGAAAACTTTTAGTACCAGTGAGGTTTGTGCTGGAGAAAGACCAAAGGTCTTACTAGCAGATTTTGAAGACATCAGAACACACATGAAATAAAACCTGTCCCTACTGCAGAAGGCACTATCAGTAACTAAACTTTCCATGCTGTAATCTCTATTTAGTTACAGCTGGTTTGTGATACTCAATGTTTCAAATATATCAGAACAGCATAGTGAGAAAAGAAATGTATTAAACTGAGAAGCAGGGTAGAGCATAATATACAATAATGACCAAAAATTAGATTGCACATGACCATGCATTTAGTCTCCACACACTCAGAATTTCCATGTTATTTATCAAAGTGCTCCTTACAGGTTGAGAGTATTAGCTGGATTTTTCATAGTAGGGTATTTAAACATGTGTTTCTCTGTTATAGAAGGTTCCCACAGTATGTGAGAGGGAGAGAGTATGATAAAATGAATGTAACGTGCATGAGAGTTAAAACCTTAAAACCCATATTCTTCAGAAGGAAAGGGAGAAAATTAACTTTGTTTTACCTAAGACACACTGCAGAGAGAGACAGTGGGAGCTTTTTGTCAACTCAACCAGCCTGTTGAGTTGACAAGCAAGGAGGTGACTTAACCTTTCAGAAGGTGCTTGGTAGACCTTGTTCCCCTACCACTTTCACACTGCTGGCATCATCCGTACTCAGCCTTTCAAAAAGATCACATTCTGTCATAGGAGAGAAAACTGACAGAAGTTATAGATATGTCCAAGCACTAAGCTTGTCAGAAATAAAAGGTTGTTTAAATTCAAAATTAAATTAGTTTTTTGTATCCCAACACTTATGTTCCAATATTCTCAGATGTATTGCTGTATTTTATCTTCCTTTAAGGCAATGCCAAAATGAAAATATGAGCTCTGGTGCACTCATAATTAATAATCAGATTAAAAGCTCCTAATTAGTTTTCTTAACTCTCCATGCTTCATGCTTAGCATTCCTAATTAGTTTGGCAACTTATACAACATGGCTCCATGAAAGCTGAAGTTTGTCAGAGCTTCAGCCCTTCAATGCTTCCCTATAGGGTTGTGTGCTCTGTTGGAAAGGCAGCATCACCCACCAGCAAGTTCTGTGGCAGAACTTGCCAAGACTTCAGGGTTATTACAGAACTACTCAACAAACAATGAAAGAAACACCTCAATTCAAATCCTATTCTCAGTGATTGATGAAAGAAGTACCAGCATGTGACTCGCAACTTCATCTAACCAATTGGCACATGGACTTCTGCTATTCCACAAGCAGTTCCAATAAATTCATAGAATCATTATAGAATATCCTGAGTTGGATAAGGAGCCACAAGAATCATCGAGTCCAGCTCCTGGCCCTGCACAGGGCAAGCCCAAGAGCCACACCATTTGTCTGAGAGCATCGTCCAAACACTTCTTGAACTCTGTCAGGCTGGTGCTGTGACCACTCTCCTGGGGAGCCTGTTCCAGTGCTCAACCACCCTCTGGGTGAAAAACCTTTTCCTAATACCCATCCTAAGCTAAAATACATTGTTCAAGTGAATTACTTGTAAAACATTCAACCATGTAAGGTAAAGCTACTCAATTCAACTGCTTCCAAAATACACAGAACTACTAAGTTCTTACCATCAGCATAATACTGATCTGTTGTTTAAAAACTGCTGTCTTACCACATAAAAATGTTGTTTTTCCCCTAAAAGAAATCTACGGTCTTGAATCCTCTCTCCACACCAAAGATTTCACACTGTTAGCAGCAAGTTAAATAATCTTCACATACCAATTGTGAACCATCAGCTTCTGCACAGCCAGTAGTGCATTATAACGAACTTGCTGGTCTTCGTGATGCATGTGGTTCATGACCAGCTGCTTACCACCAAGTTGTTCAATCACTCTGAAAAACAGGAGAGGAGCAAGTTTTTTAACGTTTTGGACTACTTTAAATTCTGGGTAGCTATCCTATCCAACCTCTTCACAGTCAAGGCAAGTTTAAATTATATTCATATTTATTTTATTAAAGTATTTATTTCCCAAGATACACATCTCATCTGACATAATCTATATTTGTAACATCTCCTATTAACTACTGATTTTTTAAAAAAAATTTTTTTTAAGAATTAGCAACATCAGAAAGTGTTTCTACTGGACTCCTGTTTGCGACTTTGAAATAAATAATCAAGAAAAGAACCCTTTTCAGAGAGGATTGTTTACTTTATCCATCTCTCTAAAAGGGTTGGCAGGGTATAGCATTATCAATTATTAGGTAGGAGAGGTAGTGCCCTCCCCCCCATAAATGGATCATAACCAGGTCACTCCATTCTTTGCAAGAATAAAACCCCAATCTCTTCTGGCACTGTCTAATAAAGAAAAATGGTTGTAATCACACCAACACCTATTAAATCACCCACCTCATATATATAGTGTTTTTTGACATTCAAACTGTACTAGAGCTATAGCTATTCCTGCACAAGATGCAGAACTGGCTGTTAAGGTACAATTCCCAGAACAGTATATGCTCCAGCTGCATCCTTCACTACAAACTTCACCACCAGAGTCAGCCATAGCTTTTTAACAGCTATACCAAATCCCCTATGAAATACTGATGAAACCCTGTATTGCATGTCATGAATATATTATTTCTTAATAAAAACAGTGGAAGGCAACACACTTAAAGCCTGAAAAAATACCACCATCCAGATGACTTCACACGCAGCATTTCAGCCTATCATAACAGTAAGTTTGGAGAGAATTTGCAAGGAATATATAAGCTGATTTACTCACTGACTTACATGTTTGTTTCACATCAGTTCTCTCACAGGTCACTTAGTAGTTAAACATAGAATTCTGTGAAGACACTATCACTTGCTTTAGGCTTAACTTAATGCTGTCCTGCCATTCTAGGCTTGCATGAGCTATCTGCATGTAGTACTGCTCTTTTCATAGCCAGATTAATGCATTGCTGCTGCACAACATAATGGATTTTTGCAGAACAGGTATAAAGACAGCATGGAGATGAAAAAAAGAATTTTCAATTTCACTTTATAACTCAGTTAAAACCATCCTTAAGACCACAGGGAATATTATTTCCCAATAATATTAAAACATTTGTTTCATAAAGCAGGAATGGATTCAGAAAAATGCAATTGTTTCAAGCTGGAAAATCCTTGCCAAGAATTCAAGACGTTATTAGTAATGTAACAGATTCAAAAAACCTTTATGCCTGCCTTATACTGCCTCACATTTTTAATGAGTTAAATATAAAACCACTGCACACAAAGGCAAGAGTATGAAATACTGTATTTTTGTCTTTATTATAGGATTGACTTAAAACAATGGATTTTCAGGAATTGAAAGGATGTGAAAAAGGCATTAAACTCAAAAGTTTCCTT
This sequence comes from Corvus kubaryi, assembly GCF_017639235.1. Taxonomy (NCBI): domain Eukaryota; kingdom Metazoa; phylum Chordata; class Aves; order Passeriformes; family Corvidae; genus Corvus; species Corvus kubaryi. The sequence goes on along the minus strand of NW_024581098.1, from coordinate 826,130 downwards.
ATGCTGGAAGAATGCAAGAACCAAAATGAAAAGCTAAAAGCCTATAATCACAAATGGTAATAGGCTCTTTTAGATGACAATACATCACTGAAATTATGGCTGAGAACATGAAGAGTCAAAGAACAGCATTATCATTCTTGCATAATGCTGCCTACAGGTACAAATCACTTCCCAGCCATGGGTTTTCAACCCAAAGGTCTAAACAGTGAAGAAGGTTCGCAGTGAATCCTACTCCTGCAAGTTCCAAATTTGTCCAAAACACTACATTTAGTTTCCCCTCTCCTCAACTGCTGCTTACTTTACAGCAGTAATAGAGCCCAGTGGAACAGTTATGTGTGCACATCATCTGCAGTGACTGTTCCCCATTACACCACTGCACTAAGCCAAGAGAGTGGCATTTCAAAAAAGTTTCTGGATGCTTAAGATCCACGTTTTAACACGACCCATTTAAAGGGAGAAAGAAGACACAAGATAAAGACAAAGGAGTACAATTTAGACTGTTATAGCAGAAAACAAATATAAAATCCACACTACATATCTGAAAGCAGGCCAGGGTGAAAAAGGGAATGCAAGTTTTTTTTCTAAATCATAAGCTAGGGAAGAGAATGGCTCTAGGTCTCCATCTTTTCTACATGTCAAACACAAAGCCCACGTTCCTAGCATTCAAGAAATTCAAAGTGTTGGTAGTACATAGCAATAACCCTTGGGCCACATGGAAGGTGTGCTGGAGGCCTGCCTTTATTTTCAGTGACAGGAAGCACCAGCACTGATGCCTTAGGTTTTAACTTATATTTTTCATATTCTGTACTGCTTGGTGTGTAACTCTGAAGTTTCTTGTAGCCTGTTAATTTCTGCTCTCTTGTGCTAGGTAGACATAACAAAGCCTCTCTGGGCCTGCTCTTCAAGGACACCCAGACTGTCCTAGGCTCAAAAGTATAAACCAAAAGCCTTTGAGAGGGGGGATAAGCTGATGGGAATTACATCATTAAACTGAAGCTTTAATTGGAGAATTAACCCTGATATGCAAATGAACCAAACTTATAAAAGTGTGAAGAACTCGTGACCTGTCATCCATCTTGGGGTTCATCTTGGCAAAAGCCTCTGGCTCCCCAGGGTGTACCTTTGAAGGCCTTTCAAGTAAATACCTACTTTTATTCCCTTACTCCTGTCTAGTCTCTGTTTCTAAGAGGCCTCTTCAGGCATCAGTTCTTTGGCACCCCAGATAGGACAACGAGGCTTCTGAAAATCCTCTGGGACTCAGAAAGATCCAGCTCAGCTCCCCCTCCTTGCCAGCACCGGGGGGGCAGTTGCAGCAGTCCAGGAGGCAGAGAAGCCCCAAGAGTCCAGAAGACTCTCCAGATCCAGCACAGAGGCACGTGAGTAAATGAATAAAGGTGGTATTCTGTTGGCACCTGGGTTGGGTGTTAAGAGATCTCTTACAGTTTGTTTAGGGACTCGGAAGAGTCCGGGGGGGAGGGGGGATTTCATTTGGTGTTTCCCCTTTTTGTTAGCTTGGCAGCTCGTGAGAGCTTGTCAGGGAACTTGTGTGAGAGTTCCAAGGACTTTAATTTTCCCTCTGTTGGTCTGTTGCTAGCTTGTATCCAGCCAACACCCTTTGGCACACAGGCAGGTGGCACTGCGGCTGGGAGGCTTGAAACCTATTTCCAGCCACAGTTTATAAACCCTGGGGTTTTGAGTTCAAATCCTATCTTCTCTAGTTTTCTCTCTTTGCTTAATAGTGTTTTTAGATCGCTTTGCTTTATTTTTGTGAATTTTCTGTTTACAAGCATAAAACCATGGGCTGTAATATTTCTCGTATGGGGAATGAAATACCACAGAACTTGCCTTTAAGTTTAAGTATTAGAAAACTGGGAAAAATTGACTAGCAAAGATAAAACCCTTACAAAAGCGGAATTAATTCGGCTTTCCACAGTGATCTGGCTAGCCATACTTTATTTCTGCAGTTACACTTTCAGAAAATGCATCTTGGTGAGCCTCACGAGAAGCTCACAGTGCTATTGTCTTGACAATTTGGTCCACAATGTGTAATTTTAAAAGCAACTTATAATTACTTAAGCGTTAGAGAACAGCCATGCAAAAACGCAGTCTTAGTTTAACAAACATTTTCTTTTGTCAGACAGAGGGAAAGATTAGCCAGAGGTGTAACTCTAGGTCTCTGCTGTGTGCAGCAAGTAAAGTCAAGTAGTTTTAGGTTCCACTTCATCTCCGCAACCTTCAAAGGCTAAACAATGATCCAGTTAAGAGTTGACAATAAACGCTTAATGGAAACAAAAGTATTCTTTTGACACCTGAATTCTTCTACTCTTCTAAACCAAGAAACAGTATCCATTCTTAAAGTGAGTCATACAATCAGAGTGTGAAATACCGACCACGCATGGGAGAAGTACACGACTCTGTATCAAAAAACATAAGAAATGGACTATTATGCTGGAACTGACACATAATCCATAGGTATTTTAAGGTTTTAGTTAGTTCCAAAATTGCTGAAGTCATATTTGGTAAGAATACACTGGATTACAAAAGAAATTCTTTAGAAGAAAGAGATTGAGGCATTTCAGTTTGTTCATTGGAACAGAAAGCTAAATAAGCCAAGTCTGCAAGCAGCAGCTAAAGTGTAAGAATTTGAGGTAAGAATTTGAGGTAAGAACGTGGGTTAGAACAGTATCGAGGACACTTCTTATTTGCTGATGACCACTCCTTTTGAAGTCTGGCACATTGCTGAATGGGCTTAACAGCCTGGGAGCTGAGTGGAGCTGTGGTCCTAAGAGCTATACATTTTCCAGCTACAGGTCCTGTTTTCCACCAATAGCTTTGGTCCAGCAACTGCATGGCCATACTAGCCTAAACATTCAGGTAAATGCATGCAAGCTGTTTAAAGATTAAAGCAAACACATAATAAAATGATTCCATACAAAGAGCAGCTTAAAGCAAGAACAACCAGTATTAGTCAGTCCTCCAGCTTTGCCATTTGCAGGCAGCACTATTAGTTTCCACCTTACTGAAGGATATCTTGCCTCTCTTCCAAATACCATTTCAGTTCAAGCAGCTGACAAGACTATAAGGGCTGTGAGTATTTCTGGAATCAACAAGTCTTCCTAGCATATGTACAGCCTGAAGTTTCAGTGTGTTGTCCATGACTCTACTGCTGTCAAGACAGCAGTCTACACAAGAAGTGTTCATGAAATTCCCAGCAAGGCTAGAAGGCCATTCTCATCTATTGAGCTGGTTTTAGCTGAGGTAGTTAATTTTCCTCTTTGTACTAAAACCACTGTTGATTTCATCATTGCTGAGCAGCATTTGCACTGCATCATGGCCTTTTCTGCTCCTCACCCCACCAGCAAGGGGGCTGGGGCTGCACGAAGACTTGGGACAGGACACAGCCATTGCAGCTCACCCCAGTTGACCAAAGGGATATTCTATACCATATGGCATCATGCTCAGCATATAAAACTGGAAGAAGAAGAAGGAAGGGGGGATCATTGAAAGCCATGGTGTTTATCTTTCCAAGTACCCATTATGCATGATGGAGCCCTGCTTTCCCTGGGATGGCTGAACACCTGCCTGCTCGTGGGAAGCAGTGAATTAATTCCCTGTTTTGCTTTACCTATTAAATTGTCTTTATCTCAAACCACAAATTTTCTCACTTTTCTTCTATTTCTCCCCCATTCTGCTGTGGGGAGAGAGCAAGTGGCTGTATGGACCTGAATTGCCAGCTGGGGTTAAACCATGACATCCATTAAACCCTGACCAGAAACCAGGAACGGACCTCTTCTTTGCTACAAAAATTAAGTCACATGTCCCCCAGTGTGAGTGATGAGCCAGATTCCTGCAAAAACCAAAGGCTTCTTTCTGCTTCAGTGGTCTCTGCCTCAGAGGTGCAATTATTCAGTAAACATCTTTGCTAGCAGGTTTTAAAAGCAGGAAAATATAGCAATGTCTGTGTGGATTTCAACAGGATTTGGGTTTATAATGAACATGAACACTTTCACCAAAATGTGTATCTGTGTAGCTAAAACATGCTTAAATGGCAGAGTGACAACTGAATCTGTGCATCACTGAAATGACAATAGCAACTGTTTGTGGAAAAAACTTCTCTGTAGTCTTAAGTCACGAAAGAGTCTTTATCATCGTTGGAATAGTCCATGTCTACCCTAAGTCCAATAATTACAGTCCAGTTAGTCACAACAGAGAGGCAAAATTGTATGTTGATTAAACTCTTGGTAGTTCTTTCAATTTCTTCTGGTGCCTGGCTTCTGCTTTAGTCTAAACATTGTATTCAATACTTGCTCTAAACACTGGTTCCCTTCAAAGTTAAGAGACACTGAAATACATTAAGTCAAAGATCCAGTTTGCATTTTCTCATCTGATCTAGTTTGTGCTTTCTCATCTTCCCAGTGAATAAAACTTAAGCATAACCTGCAGTCCCTTTGTAGCATATTTTAATATAAATAAGCAATAAAAGCCACAGGCATAGTACATACTCCAGGTACTCTCTAGAATAACAACATACTGGCATTTTCCTACCGTTTCCCACGGGGATAGTGCCGTACATATTCTCCCACGTCATGAGCAGCTACAGCCAGCACCTGTGGATCATCAGAAACCTCCAGAAGTTTTGTCAGGATTCTAGGAAAGAATTTGAAACAATCAAGTCCCAGGTTTTGGGTTGGTTTTTATTTTTTTGTTTTTGTTTTCTTATCTGTGAGGGGGTTTTAATCAGTAATAACTTAAAATAACAAAGCCCATAAGCATAAAAATGCTTTACAAGTCACCCAAAAAGTAAAGCTAGAACTTTTTCCCAACATGCAGTTGTACTTAATGAAACCAACAACCTGCCCTAATTAACAGAATTATTTAAAGTATTCACTAGAGTCAGTTTAGCAAGGTACATGCACAAATACCTATAACCAAGGATTACAAAATCTCTCCTTTTTTTATACTTTGGCTTCAAGACCAACAGTTCTGAGTTCTAGATAAGCTGCACTAAAAAGCAGTTCTGTCTGAACTCAAAGACAAAGAAGATGAAAACTATACTGATTGTAAATTACCTCAGTGCCACATGTTATTTTCTTAGCATGCACAGAAACACAGAGCTGTAAGAAGTAGAAAACCGCTTCTCAACTGTCTGCATTTTAATTAAGTAGTTAAACCACCTTTAGTGGAAAACAGCTGCAAGTAACACTGTTCTCTAGCCAGTAGTGAGAAGGGGGGGGGAAATGACACAGATTATGAAGGTTAGGCACAGTTGAAAAAGTTAAACATACAGATCACTGGAAAATTAGATTCTTCTATACCTAGTGAGATGAAAAATGTGTTCTAATCAGAGAAAGTCAGAAACAAGCTGAAAAATTCAACTGGAATTAAAAAAAGGACATCCTGGTAAAATTAAATTACCACAGCCACTGCCTCCCTAGAAGCCAGAAAGTGACAGAAAAAGCACTTCTCAAATGAAAAGAACCTTTCAACACAAAGAGGAAGCAGGAACTTGAACCATAACACTAATCAGATGACACCAAAGATCTATACAATATTGTTAAACAAAATACAAGTCCACCATCAAAGTAGGCAATAGTAGCAGAAGGCACAAAAACAATTCTGTTTAACAGCAGTGTAAGAGTATTAGATTTAGAAAACTAATAAACAGGCAGATAAGGAAAATAAATTTATATGGCTTAAAGCAAGTGTTGTCTGTCAAATGCCTTACAATGCAAAAAACGAAGTTCTGAGATGCAAGAATCTCCACATCATGTTGTGGCAGAGGGTGGGTGGTTTTTTTGTAGGTTGGTTTGTTTGGTTTGGTGTTGTGGTGTTGAGTTTTTGGGGGGTTTTTTTGAGAGTTCGGGGTGTGTTAAAAGAACTATTGAAGATCACTGTCTCTGTAGCAGCACAAGCACAATAAATTAAGTCCCAGAACAAGAAGAAATAAATACAGCAAAACATTGTAATCCCTACAGGAAATACTAAGCTTCAACATGAACTTCATGCTGCAGTTTCAGCATCTAAAATAGTTAAGTATAATCCTACATATTCAGCAATATGCCCTCAGGGAAGAATTTATCAGACTTTTGGTGAGGTGTCATGGCAGTCGACATGCACATAAAGCTCAGGATCACCTTGCTCTTGCCATTCCTTCTAACATCTCACATGCTCCACTCAACCTCCTGATTTTTGTTAGATCTGGCACTTAGAAGCAAGCACTGAACTGAAAGAACACCATGTATTTATTATCAGTTAATGACAATGAACATGAGACTACTAAGAGCCAGGCATCATTTCAGAACAGTTTCACACGCCACTCCTTGACTGCAAAAGAAAATATGAGCTTCAGATTCACTTCATCTAACAATCTATGTACTCCAAACCTAGTCCCAACACAAAAGAGACAGATTGCAACATAATGCACTGAGTCAAATTTTCAATGGAATAGTACCACAACTTTCAACTCCCAAATATCCAAGACAGGAGTTCATTACTCAAATCAACACCACCACACAATACCAAACTAAGATTAAGATATAGTAAAAACACTTCTAATCAAATCAAACCTGCATGCAAGTTAAGCTGGAGATATTCCCTCTATCATCAATACATTCTGACCAGCAAATAAACAATTCTGCTTTTGAACAGAAAAAACTAGGCATTCTAAAATAAGCAGGATGTTTTGACTTGCTTTCATTCTTGACACTACGTTGTGTTAAAATGTAAAACCTACGATAGATTCAGCTTCATGTAAACACAGAAAGTATTAAAAAAACATGTGATTCAAGACTTGAAGACTCACTTCAGTAGTTCATAATTCTTCTCATTTAGTCTTACAGCATTCTCCCGCCAAAACTTCTCAGACTTGTGCACAGGACTCCACTCCAGTCTTCCTGACTTGAGCTCAGAACTGTATTCATCAAAGGAGCTGCAACATAAGACCTAAATGAGATATTGGCCAAGCTTCTATGAACACATTGAACCATATGCCCAAGCCTGTCCCTAATAAAGATGGAGCTCAAATTGCTATGATGTATTTGGAAGTCAGTGCTCTGCAGAGTATGAGAATTGTTTCCTGTCTCAACAATTTATAAGTAAGAAAATGCATGCGAGGGAAGAAGAAAAAATTGTTTCCAGCCATACCCCTCTATCCAGCCCAAAACACTATTCCCAGAAAAAAAAAAAAAAAAGGAAAAACCTAAGCCACACAAATGCAACATTTTGGAATTTAATTTGCTTTTTTGCTGGGTTTTTATGTTTTGCCTTCCTCAACCAAGAATTCCAGTCTTTACCTTCCATCCACTTAAACCTTTGACACTACCTACAATATGCACTTTAATTTAGGCACAAGAGCAAGAACTAGGTAAACACTAGCAAAAACTTGAGTTAATCTGGACAGTAGAACTTATTCTGATCAGGTAGTCTTCAGTTTTGACTGGAAATCCTTGAAGTCAAAGCCTTTACAAGTCCTTTAACAAATTATCAGTTACAAAGATCACATACATAAGTGAAGATTTATTTTCTATTTAGCCTCTAAATACTGACAGACAATAGGAAACTAACAACCAGGACATCTCGGTATGCTTTATCTTACTAAATAGCATTTACATATCACAATTCTGTAAGTATTTTAGCCTTAAAAAATAAAAAAGTTCTACCAACATTCATATAACTGCATTTTTAAGTGCAGACTGCAAAGCATACCTAAGGTCCTGCACACTCTCACCAAGCTTGTCCAGTAGAAATTTGATATCTTCACTGATGTCTTCATCATCATATTTCTGCTGATCCAAATTCTCTAGCTGCTTTAAAACTTTACACTGAATCATGGCAAGAGCATATTCTTGGCGAGTTTCTCTCTCAGTAGATTTCTCTAACAAATTCTAGGGAAGTAAAGATGTATGTATTTTGTTTAAGAACAGACTACTTAGAAACAAAGCAGTATTTTTAAGAAATTCTTACTGGAACTTTTAAATTTAGTACACGACAAAATCGACCACTTCCTGAAATAATCTCTCTCTTCAATACTACAAAGTACTAATCCACCTGTTTAGAATATTTTCCACATGAAATTGAGGTGACTACAAAGACTATTCAAAGAAAAAGGGCAGGTTTATATCCCAAATACCAGAATCTCCACCATAAACAACTACTTTTATCTTGGATTATCATGTTAGCTTTCTGTGCAGCAATAGCATAAAGCAAAGAGCCTTAACAAAAAATAACCTGAAATCTTATTTCCAATTCAAAGTTACCATCTGGATTAGATCAGCTCTTTTCAAGTTTGGGAATATTCCAACTAGACATTTTTATTCAAACAGAAGCTTGTTGGTAAGATTGGAATTACAAGCACAGAATGCAATAGTCAAGTTCCAATGTCATTTATTCATTACATTTCTACCCAATTTAATCAGCTTTCAATTATGTTTTTCAATCAGAGCTGGCCGCCTGCACTTTTTGATAAAGCTGGAAACACGAATCTCATATAAAAAACAAAGTCCTTAACAAACAGAACATGTGTTCATGTAAATAAGACTTAACATCTACCAGAAATAAGCAGTGAAACTATACAGAAGGAATTTGACTGCATCACTCTCGTCACACAGCTATTACACTTAAGGTTTCTTAGATATCAGACATCCTATTAGTTACTGAGGCAGAACACTGCAAATCAATTTTAAAACTTGCAAACTAAAAATAAGTCATATCACTGGTTTTAATGCCCATATACAATTAGCTTTAACATGCAAAAAAAAGCCACCCCCAGTTCCTATTTCAGTAAGAGAACTAAAAGGTAATTCACAGAAAGTAATGCTAATTTACTTAGAGTTAAAACAGCTAATGACAGTAAATGAACAAATAATGAATCTTAAATAAGAAAATTCAACAGGTTCAAGGAGCAGGTAGATAAAGCTCCCGAAGAACTCCTAGTTAAGATCATTGCAAGCAGATGTGGAAGTTACTCCAAATATTATTATCTATCTCATACAGCAGTGAGATACTCAAGCTTTTCATAGTAAATTTGAAAGGATATGTTAACAAAGTAAAAACACAAACACATGACTATACAGAATGGATCAGTAAACTGTTCAGTAATAAAAACTGAAGTCTTAAGGTGTAAAACTAGTTCTAGGTAGGAAACAGACGTAGAAGGCAATAAAAGCGTGAAAATGAGGGGATAAAATATTAGGTAGAGAAAGTAGTAGATTCAAAGAGACAGGAGTGCCCAATACTTGTTGCTTGATAGAAAAAATTATTTTGCAGTTATATACCTCAGGCAATTAAATTGACAAAAAGGTGAAATACGTAAAATTAGGAGAGATCAAGTAGTAGAGAAGACATCCAAGTTGCCAAGACTCACGGAGCACCTTCAGTAATGCACAGACAGATTTGGGGAATCATCAAGCCTAGTCTTTCATGCAATTCCCTCCCCCCCCACCCCCCTAAACTGACACTGTGGCATCACACACAAGAAAAGGACTATTTTGCCTCTGCTACCTATTTTAATTTTGCTTCAGAACTCACAACTCTGATGTCTAATTTCTAATCTGTTATGTTCCTGGCTGCCAGTTAACAACTCATCTTCATGCCAACATAAGTCCTTAACGTTGGAGAAAGGCAACAGCTAAGTTACACTCCCCATAGCCTGTAACAGAAACACCTTATTCTTTCTTAGCCTTTATTTAAAAGTCTTAGCTTCATTTTTGCTTCCTCTTTTGCCTACTGCAAAACACAGTAAATCTAAGAACTAGCAATTATTTCTCCTACTTTTTATGACCTCAGAATAGGAAGAAATTGGATATAGACTGCTGAGCTTCTCAGCTTTTTCTCTTTTTAATTTTTTTTTCTAGTCTGTCTTGCTGTATGTCCCTGCTTAATCCTAACATTAAGATCTTTAAGAACACAGTATCTACAGAGTAAGAGTAGTAAGAATATATTGTAAGAATAGCTCCTACTGAACATCTCATACCACTGTACTCCTTCAACAAGACAAACAGCAGATTCTTATGATCTGCCTTATCCAGAAATCTTTCAGTGGCAGATGTTTTCAGATAGAGACACAGAGTAAGCACCTTCACACAGCTTATCATTGCTAATCAGTAAGTCAGTAAGCAACAATTTCCCTCTCCCCATTCTGATTTGCTTGAAACATTTACTATTGGAGCACAGTCCACATCCAGGAAAACCAACAGCTTCCAAGACCTACATTTCCTTCTCAGGATACCAAGTGTTGCTTTAAAACAGGACTACAAGTCGTTATAGCATGCTGTATTATTCACAAGACTTGACAAGCAAGCACATAAAACTAGTAGCATCCATGAACACAAAATGGTACTGTCACAGTGAAAACATCAAGCCTAGGTACTCCATTATTCCTAATTATCTTAAATAGGACCAGTGATTTGCAGGTAATGCAGACACAGTAAGTCAGTTAATCACTCCTATATGGGTATTCTCATCTGTGTTTACAGATCCACCAAGAAAAGATTTTTGGACTTGTAGATAAAAATAATTTCTCAGTGGGACAAACATATGTATTCAAAATAATATTTTGTTAATTAAAGCTTCATAAGGTAAGATTTATCAGCTATCAGTAGCTCCAGGGTTTTACAGTAGTACCAGTAGGAAAAAGAATCTTGAATTAAGAAAGAGAAACCATTAGTGCCTGTGTTAACATTGTTTTTTTTAGGCAACCTTATTTTAAGAAGGCATTGAATAACAGATATCTATTACTAGTAATAGCACGTCTATTACCTGTAGCAAAACTCAAGTTTACAAAAAGAAAAACCAAAAAAACCCCAGAGAATTAAGCTTCCAATCAGCTTATTGATATGGTCCACCAGAAACAGCTGTGCATCAGCAACATTTTGAGACCTAGGAATATGTGAGAGAAGCACAGCATGACTGCAGTCAACAGATACATACCCGAAATGCTGCAAGGATGATTCTGGTTACTTTCTCTTTGACAGATTCCTGAAGAATATCTGACAGCACGGGAACAATATTGTACCGACGAAGATATTCACACATTTGAGGGCTAAATGCCAGCAGCCACACAGAGAAAATCATCTGATACTGGAGCTGAAAACCGCATTTGTTGCTCAAGACGCCCATGATGCTAAGAAAATTGACATAGCGCACATTTAATTTTTAAATAATGATTACACTGGTTGCATTGCTCCAATCTGAAACACTAAAAGAAATGGTAACAGGAACTCATTGGAAAGAGCTGCTGAGGATGAGCATACACAACACACACTTCACAGTAATCTGCATGACTATTTATCACTGTACAAGCAGCTTGTTCAGAAAGCCATCTTTTAAAGATATGGTTTTTTTCTCCTTAGCCTTAGAGCCATAAAGCAGCTTTTCCCATGTGAACTGATGTGGTACAGTATCCATCTTCTGGTGCACCAAGACTGTTTTTCTACTGGCATGTTTAAAGCATTATTTGTCCTTCTAGAAGAAACAGAGAAACACACAGCTGCTCCTTCAGAGTTAAGAAGGAATAAACAGAACAAATCTACACAAATTGAACTTCTTTCCTTAATTGTACTTGTCCAAGGAGTGTCTGAAATGAGCTGAAGTATTCATTATTTAACAGTGAGTACTCAGAAAATCATCACAGATACAAATATACAAAGTACTGTAGAAAAAAAATAGTATCACAAGATCTCCAAGAAGACATCGTGCAGAAGGTTTGCTAAGCTGAAGTTTTGAAAATTTAGTAAGCAATTTACAGGTCCATTCTGAAATAGCTAGCTCAATTTAAAATTTTAAACAGAATCTACATTCAAAAATCATTCTTACCAAGTTTAAGACCAGTTCAAACATGGTGAAACACAGGCTTATTGTAATGCTTTAATACTTGATTTAAAAGCTTCTTTGGTTTCAGTAGTATCATCTTGACACATATGAACATCACTTGAAATTTTACTTCACTAGTAATTCTGACTTTTCTCCATTTCAGTGTAAAGGGCTATCTGCCATTAAAGTGCAAATCATGTACCAACCATCCCCAATAGAGGCATGGATGGCAGAAATATGATTTATAGGCAAGCATTTTTTAAATAAGATTAGTGCCAAGATCTTAGCCTAACGCAAATGTATTTATTAGGAGAATTGGATAAAAGAATGACCTACTTGAAGCCAGACGTGGAAAAAAATTGGTCATAGCTCTAGAAAATGTTTCTCCTTTCACTAATGTTTTCAGACAGAGAAACTCCAAACTCAAAAGACTAGGATGATTAGCAGAAACTCATTTCATTAGTCTTTTTCTATTAAATAATAAACAGAACATCTTCAGCTGAATACAAATTGTTATATAACTGTTCAGATACATACTTAAACAGTTCTTCTTGAACAGGAATTAAAGCCTCAACAGTGCAAGTTTCATTTGTCTATTTCACTGTGTTAATGTTTGAAAACAAATCTCTTTTGTACTCACAGAACACCTCCCTACCACAAGAGAGTTCCATTCAAAAAAATGGTCACTGGGGTATGCACTACTGTAAGTGCAAGTATATCCATATAAATGGAAATAGATGCTCACCAATTGACTCCATCTGCTTCTACCCATGCAAAGCGGTATTCATTGACCCTGAGCATCAGCTGCAGACATCCAGCAACACACTGCACATACTGGGAACTCTGGGTGAAAAGAACAACACATCACTTCTTGCAAGAAGAGTCAGGTAGTAAGTGCTGAAGTACAGTTTTCCAAATTAGGCTTTACTGGCATAAAAGGAGAAGAGTTCTGAATATTAAAGAAGTGTTATGCAAGTGATACCACTTTACATCAGAACATTTGAACATGCCTTCCTTCAGTATCTATGAATGAAAGCTGTCTTCTGTTTGAATATATTTGCCAGAACCTGTTTTTCTCTCTTCTTAGTCAATTGTCAGCATTACCTTCACTAATACTAATCATACATTAATCAGATGTGCTGCTGATAAAATGCTGTTTGCTTTCTTCCTCCCTATAAGCCTTTTCCTTGAAAGTCTCATGGTAGCTCTCTCACATAATACAAGATCAACCTTTCAAACATTTAATGAAGTAAAGAAGTTAGGCAATCCCATATGAAAAGAGAGGAGGCAATAAACAGAACTGAAAATAAAGAGTAACTCATTCTTTGTCTCTCATGAGAGATTTAAGTCCTTTATGTAAAAACTAAGTCTGTGCATCTGGGCTCAAATCATCTAGAACATCAATTTCCCTGAGAAAGTATTCATTTGCACACCCCGTGCAAATAAAACAGCTATAAACACACAGACAGCTCTCCCACCCCAAATAATGCATTCATTTATCTGCATCAGCAACCCATGTACTATTGAACTTGGAGTTTTCTTTTTAAAGAGTCAGTCATAAAAGCATTGTCTTCCAACACTATTATAATTGAAATTTCGTAATAGATTCCAGCTCTCATTTCCTGTATAAAATGCTACAACTGCATCTCTAATTTATTCTGAAATTAGCCAGGGCCTGCTTGAAAATCCTGCATAAGCTAGATCTGAAATCTGAACACTAATGAAGTTAAGACAATACTTACCCAGTTTAATTATCCTAGAACATATCTGCACTCTCAGTTCTGCTGCTCTGGGACCCTGCCGTGGCACAGCACATTTGTGCAATGCCACAGTGCAATGAATACAGATTTCTGAGCAAGCCAGAGGAGCTCACAGCTCCACAGTAAGTGGTGGTGTGTACTGTGCAACTGTTTACTCTTTTATGGCTGTAAGAGGGCTGCCAGTCTAACAAAACCTAACACAGTGGCACACAGATCTGCACATGAAATACTGAAATACTTCAACTTCCATGCTCAGCCCATTGTTTTACACCCACAGTTGTGCACAAGAGTCTTGCCTCTTTTCTACTTTAATCCCCAGACAGGGTAATTTAAGAGGCTCTCCTCTAAAGGAAGCTAACACTTTGAAGCCATGACTACATTTACAAGAACAACAAATCCCAAGTTAAGTCTTCTGAGAAACTGTGACCACTTTCAGGCTGCAAAAGGAACAAAACACCAAACTGAATTCCACTCCAGATTCAAGAACTATGATAAACTTCCTCATCATGCCACACCACCACAGAAAATCCAGTTAGGATGATCATTTGCATTTCTTATACTGCCACAGTTCATCTCGAAGCTCGGCAGCTATTATAGCTACATGAAATTCAATACTAAAAAAAAATATTGATGCAAAAAGGACACTATTTTCCTGTGAATTCAAGCTATTCAAATATGAAAAGCTTACAGCTTTGAAAGCACTCTTGCGATTTCATGCTACAGTGGCTTAGGGGCAACATCAGCTTTAGTATCTGATGTGCCCTTTTCTAAGTCCTGCACAGCACAACAGCCAAAAGCTTCTCAGTTTCAGGTTTCTTCTACAAGTCCAACACCTCAGTGGTAAACAGACAGTACTGAATCATAAAATCATTTGGGCTGGAAAAGACTTCTAAGATCACCAAGTCAAGGGCTCAGAACTGTTGAATATTAAATTAATTTTGTATGATTTGTTCAAGTGTCAACAAAGAGAATCTTAGTTGATATCTACAGCTTCAACAAGACAAACTACCTTGTAAAATATACACTTCCACTGCCAACGTTCTATGTGAAATCAGTGTTTAAAAATACTTTTGTTTCTTGGCGCCATCACCTGGCACTCTGTTGTACAGTTCTGATTCCAAGTACTTCTTATCACCAGCACCAGAAGAGATCTGCACCTTAATCCGAGGAGTGGATATCACCTGCCCAAAAATAGCAGATTGACAGATTTCAAAGATAAACTCACATCACTTGTGGAGACTGCTCCTGTATCCACAGAACCTCCTGTACCACGTAGCTTCTAGGAAAAGATAAAATAAAAGTTTAAAATCAGAGTTGCTTTTCACCCTTAAGGAACAGTTGTTACCAAGTTTCTTTCAGTTCTCCAACCCGTCTAATCATAAGAAAAAAAAATTTAGAATCCATTAGATATTTTTCCTGCTTAATATATTATTGCAATATATTGTATTTATTTCACACACACACTTCTTGTCTAGAACAAGATGCTTGGAGCTGATTCTGGTATATCAACACTTAATTTTTAATTATTTAAGTGTGGATTAACTCAAGGTATTTATTTATCTTAGCATCTGCAACCTGTACTCTTGCA
Organism: Corvus kubaryi; assembly: GCF_017639235.1. Taxonomy (NCBI): domain Eukaryota; kingdom Metazoa; phylum Chordata; class Aves; order Passeriformes; family Corvidae; genus Corvus; species Corvus kubaryi. The sequence goes on along the minus strand of NW_024581098.1, from coordinate 810,974 downwards.
TCTTTCTGAAGGAAATTCCAACTTTAAGATTCTCCTTCCAAAGGGAAAAAATAAAACTCCTTTTTAATAAGCCCAGTTTAGAAAACTATGAAAAATATACCATTACTAAACATACTGAATGTTTCTCGGCTCTCCAGAATCCACTTCTACTACAACACTAAGAGAATGAGTGACAAATCACTGTGTTTTGAAGGAAAAATGTCCAAAAATGAATACAAGGGAGAATGATTCATCTTCGAAGGACAAGCCAGAAGTGGTTCATACTGAGCTAATGCCATAAAAACATTGTCCAAATAAGTCAGAATTTATTCAGTTTCAAGAGACAGGACTAAAAGCAAAAGCTTTGTACTACAGTAAACTGGGAAAAGGTTTTGAAATTCAATTTCTGCTGCCATGTGATTTTTCTTGCAGCAAAAAGCTCTGATAACCAAAACAATAGAAGCAAGACAAGAAAAACCTTATCTCGTATTTTCTCAGTGTCCAAAAGAAAAAAAACTGTTAACTAACAGAAAAAGCAAAAAGCTTTATCATTAATTTACATTTCAAGGACTAGAGTAAAACATTAAACTACCAAGTTAAAAACTAAGTGTTTGAATAAAGAACACTTAGCTTTAAAAATGACAAAATAAAATTGCCTTTTAAAAAAACAAAACCAAAAATATACCTCTTGTTTGCACATTTATACATTCACATTCTTGAAAAAAGTTTCCAAAGTTACTGTAAAGTTTAAACAAAAGCAGCTTTTTACCTGTGAACTAAGCTGAGTTTTAATCCAGTTGAAATAGTAATTCAAGTCACTGCCTTCCATAAGCTCCCTCCCCCAAGCAGCCAGTTTGGCAATAATTCTTGCTGCCTGAAAGAGAATACAATAAACAGATGTTTTTAAACACAGCAATTTCAGAACTCAGTGAGAAGTCCTGTAAACTTTGGAAACCAAGTTTAGATGAAAGACAGTCCCTTGCAGAAATCTACCTGTTTTCTATGTAGGGGACTCTTCATGCCCAGTAATGTTTTTTCTGTTCAGCTTTCTGCTGCTTCTACTTCCAGAAACTCATTTATTTTCATGATGTTATCAGTTACCTGTAGCTGTTGAAGCTCACAAGGCACCAGTAAAGAACTCAGAAGGAGTTGGAGGGAAGCCGTCGATGGGCTACTGCTGTATGACACCGCTACAGTCAGAAATCAATCAAAAGCAAGACACTTGATGGCCTAACACATGCAGGCTTGATTTAAGCAATTGTGCCAATACAAATGATAACAGAGTATTGAAGGTTTTTTGTACTTAAACTGAAGGAAGTCATCTACAAGAAGGGAAAAGCTTCAAGCCCAGAAAAAGAAGAGCAGGAAAACAAAATGGAAGGTAGAATTTAAGAATGAAGTTGGGGAATAAAAACGTGGTCAGGTTAAGAATTTTCATGATGCCTATGACCCAAGAATACTTAAAACAAGTTTATTTCTACATCAGTCTTTCCAAATTATAATTGAAGTAAATTTATGTTGCAGCCTGAAGCTTATATCCAAAAGCATTTGAGTCAGCTTATATACAAACAGGCAGTGTAACCAAGATTTTACTGAAGCAGGGATTCACTTGCGTGCACACAGTTCCATGATGCAGTGAGGACACTATTCCAGCCACCCTTCACCTTACTGCATTCACATGTGCAGCACCACCACCACTGATTTCTTGAGGGATTACTAGTGTGAGCCTGGAACAACAATCTCTACACCAAAATGTGTCCAATCCCCTTCTGAATTAAACAAGCCCATAAAATCCCTCAAGCTTTAAAACACGAGATACTAGCTCTCTAGTCAACCGTGCTTCTGAGTTAAAACTGCTACCTGGCCCCTGAATGAGAGACCATTTATGCTCAGCAGAATTTGAGCCTACACAGAGGATGAGTACTTGTATCTGCTTAAGCAGATGTAACGATGGGGTATCAAAAGCCTTCCAGTATGCATAGTAAAGAGGAAAATAAAATAAACCCAACAAAAATAAGACAATCCTAAAACTTGGTTTTGAAAACATTCAAGTGCTTTTAAAAAACATGCACAGTACTAAAAGGTGTAATAAGGCAGCAAACCTAGTGGATCCACTCAAGGTGGATTCACTTCACATGAGATTCTTCGTGACTTGTTAAATTATTTGTATATTTCTGCAGTACGTAAATAAAACAATATCTGAATAACACAAATCTGAGTAGAGAAATGCTGACCATCAAAATTTCTATACCATACATTTAAAAGCCACCATTCCATGGAGATTAAATAGTTTGTACTGCAAGGGTCTAAAAGTTATGCTTTACCTGCATATTTGGGCAGTCACAATATTTGACTGCTCAAACTGCAGTTTTGCAGGATGGGTCTTCAGTAGTATTACCACCAAAAAAACCACAAAATAAACCACACTGACCAAAAAAAACCCCTAGCCACCTCCTCCCTCAGCTACACCAAGAAACAGGATTCACATCCATGCAGTCAACCAATTAGATTAAAAAAATAATTAAATAAATAAATAAATCAAGCCTGACATTTTTCTTGAGAACATGTCAGCACACTGTTCAAATTGCAGTACAGCCCCAAACACAGTTGCACTGGCCACATCCCAGGGCAAACAGCATGGCTTGCTCAGTGTCCTGGAATCCTTGCACCCCTTCTGCCACTGCAGCCTAATGCAGGCCAGGTGTGTGGGTTTGTAGTTTGAGCCTCTGATTTGGCTCTACCGTATCATGCCAGCACAAACATATGCAGTGAAGAATAATCCATACCGGCGTGGTTTTCTCTTCCTCAAGCCATAATGTAACTTTCATTGTTGGAAACTGTGGTCTCCACTAGGAATTTACGTAATAAAATCACATTTTTGCCCCACAAGAAAAAAAACCTGCTGAGATGAAATGGCCAGTTCTCACCACTGATGACAGAAGAATATTAGGATTCCAGAAAAGTTACTCCATATACAGGAGCAGCAAACACTAGTAAAGCATAGCAGAAACCGCAAACTGCACATGGGTGTATTGGGTTTGGCTGGGATGGACTTAGTTTTCTTCAGAGCATTCCATATGATGCTGTGGTTTAGACTGGTGTCCAAAACAGTGCTAGTAACATACCAATGTTCTAGCTGCTGCTGAGCAGCACCTGCACAACATCAAGCACTTCTCCGTTTCTCACTCTACACTTTCAGTGAGTCAGCTGGTAATCTGAGCACATGAGAAAATAAGGTTCATCGAGGCAGACATTTCCATTGCACAAGATGAGAACTTAAATTCTAGTATTTGTACAGCATTGACTGGCAGCTGTGATAAACTTTTTTCCAGTATGTTTTACTGTACTTATTAATTCTAAAATCCCTGCTTTTCTGAATTTTTTAAATCTGCCCTAACCTCCCAGAAATAAACCAATGTCAATAAACAATGTAACTTTGCTTTTTAAAATGTGGTTAGGCAAAGCTTGTATTAAGAATGACCCGTCTAACCTATAAGTGGAAAACTTTCCAGTCCAGGCAGAAGTTTAGCTTCAAATTCCAAAATCTCCTGAAGAAAAATAGAACCAGCATTTTTCTCTACCATCTTCAGGGACAGGTTCATTCAGAACTTACCATATGCACAGTGAAGAGATCTTGTCGATTCAACATCGGCAGAAAATAGGACCATGCAGTGTTTTTACCACGTTTTGCATAATCAAAGAAGATGCAAACACGCTGATGATTTTCCTGTAAAAATTGAGAGAGAGGAAGAGATGACAGACTTCTAAAAGCATTCAACATAGAGCAGTTATTTGCTCCTTGTTATGTTGGCATAAATTATCAGAGTGTATCCTAGCTTGTGAGAGCCCATGGAAATTTTTCAGTTAGACAATTACTTGTGGATACAGTTCATTTCAGCACTCCAATATTAAGGTTGGAGATTTGGGGCGGAGGAAACAAACCTTGAATCCTCAGTTGTATCTCAGTACTCCAATACCTGCTTGAGCAAAAAGAAATATATTCTTTTGAACATGCAAGTGGAGTAAGGCAAATGAGAAACAAGCTAAATACTGTCATTTTTTAAGAGGAACACTACTTTTCATCCAATCAATTATGCTTGATTGAAGTCCATACAAAGTTTTCAACATATTTCTACTTCCATGCAAGAGCCTGTTGTTCAACTTCTGCTACAAGTGAAACCTTGGGGGTGTAAATTAGCCTTTCCATTCCTCTCATCTTCTCTCCCAGATGAGGCTGCAACTGATTCAGCAGTTATCTCAGGCAACCTGCATATCTAAAAGAGCACACACTCACCAGAGGTCTGTTCTCCAGGGCTCCTACCCTGAGCCACAAGAGACCACAACTGCCTGAGCCTTTTTAAGTATTTCCCCTAATAATCACTATATAAAGCAGCTATTACAGTTCTCCTTATAGCAGGCCAGAGAATAGGCCATACAATCATAAAGGCAAAAGAAAAGCTCTGCTGTTTCCTAATAGGCTAGAATATAGACAGACAGTCTCCCAGAAAAATCTAGCATTTGAATTCTTGCTTTTCCTCAAGGATTTCCATATGCTTTCCAATCTGGTGGATTGGAAGCTTTCCTTCTGAAGAGACCTCCCCATTGAGGTTAAACTACTGCGACCAAGTACACAACTCGTTTCAAGGAAGGCAAATGAGAAACAAAAGGGTAGTATCTCAGTCTCCACTATCCAGACATTTTAATTTTCAAACTCCCCTAGACAGAAAGGCTTTTCTCCATCAGTTCTGCACCCTATTATTAACTCTAGGGACCAAGAACCAGCTAGGCAAGCCTCCTTGTTGGAATATGATCCATTAAGCACAAGATGACCTGAACGCATCCATGATCCAAACAGTGGCATCTTACTAAACCTTAGAACTTCAACCAACCCTTCCTTGAAAGTAACGGTCTTTACCTCAAAACACAAGTTTTCTCACTTGTACTCTTCCAATTCTCTTCCCCATCCCACTGCTGGATGAGTGAGTGAGTGGCTGTGCGGTGCTTAGCCACCAGCTGGGGTTAAACCACAACAGTACTGTACCACATGGGATGCAAACTGCTGCCCTGATCACTGACTGGGGAAGCTCAGATGTCACCAGTAATCTGCCAGTTATAACCCTTACAGTGACCCATTCTCTACATGGCATGTGTAAAAAAGCACCCAGAAATGTTTTCAAAGTTTGTTGTTCAAACTATGAAATAAATAAAAAAGTAAGATCTCAGGAACACATAGCCTTTGGTGGAAAGCTTTTACTCTGTGAGGGCCTGTTTGATGAGAAACGGCAGTTCGATCAAATAAATCAGTTAGCATCTGCTTGTGCTAAACAGTCTCGCTAAAATAGATCAAAACAGCAGATCTATGAGTTCAATTTACAACATAACTAAGGAGACAGACAAGTCTGGAAGCAGAAATGCTGAAATAACTTTAGCATGCTGTCAGTCAGAAGACTCATCTGGTTTGCTGTTAAGGTACAGGATCAAGACAGACGGGAAGGAGTGGAAAACTCCCCACGGCCCTGGAATATGTAGTGTTGCACCTTCCTAGGAAGCTACTGACTACACTGACAAAAAGAAAATTCTGAAGCTCTCTCACATCAACAGTTGAATAATTTAGCAGCTGTCATTTCTGAAGAAGCATAATGAAGGTCACTCGGGTGGTACTGCTACCTGCACCAGCTACAGTGTAGATTCTTAAAGATTTCATAAGTAACAGACTGTGCAGTGTGACAAGGTCACTAATCCCAAGAAATTGTTCCAAGAATTTATCAGATGAAGAGAATAAGAAATGTTTCCTCAAGGATGCTAACACTCTCCACCTTCAGAAGTAAGCAGAATGGCAATAATCTTAGACAGTAAACACCACGCTAATTTCACATTTGCCAGCATTCAAAAGAAATCTCTTAGAAAGGTCATAAAACCAGTAAGTACAACTGCTGGAACAATCCTACACACCCAAGTGGGCTTTTGGTGAGCTCAAAACACAGCTGACATAATTTTTACCACCTCACAAGAGAAGCACAGAAAGATGATAGAATAACCACAGTCAGTCATAATCAGACAAAAGCTGGATACTGCTACCTGTGATAGTTTCTCGAAGTTTCAGCTATCAAACTCAGCTATTATTTCTCTCATGAAACTGCAGCAAACATACTTTCTCAAGGCAAATTTTACACAGAGTCAATGGCACTATGACAGGCCATGTCCTTGAATAATTTCTCGCTTAAAATCTTTGAATGTACTGAATTAAGATGAGTCAAAGACTGGAGACTTCATATTCACTACAGGAAAAATGGGGCAAGACTATTTACATGAGCATGTATTGACAGGACAAGGGGGAATGGCTTCAAACTGGGAATAGGTTTGGATATTAGGAAAAGATTGTGAGGCACTGGAACAGGTTGCACAGGGAAGTTGGGGATGCCCCATCCCTGGAGCTCTTCAAGAACAGGTTGGATGGGGCTTTGAGCAACCTGATCTAGCAGAAGGTGTCCCTGCCCACAGCAGGGGGGCTGGAACCAGATGACCTTCAAGGTCCCCTTCCAACTCAAACCATTCTACAATTCTATGATACTGTTCTTGTGCCCAGGCAGTCTGCAGAGACCCTGCCCTAAACTCACAGTCTGACCTTTATTGGCCACTGTGCTGCTCTCTGACAAAAATCTTACACCTTAAAAACGTGCAGCCGGGGTTCATAAGGTACCACTGGCAGTATGTTCCATGCCCAGATCATGACCAAAACAAAACAGAAGTCCCGTTTCAGCCTTGTTGAGTAGAGATGTCACAGGTTAGGAAACTGAGATAATGCCATGTGGATGCCTGCACACAAGCCCTCTATGCCAGCAGCAAGACATCCCTGAATCATGCACACACACAGAGCATTGCAAAAGTCAGTGCAGCCTTTTGGATACTGAAGCAGAATTTCTAAAGTGAAACATGCATTCAACTTCAAACAAAAGCAAATATATAGTGTCCACCAACATCTCTATTCTCCTGTGTCACTATAAAGCCTGAATAATTTAAAGCCATTATGTTTAACATTAAGAATTCCATACATGCCACTTCTGGGGCAGGGTAAGGCCCAAAATACAGCCATGTCATAAAGTCAAGAAAACACATACATCTAACCACTTATGACAGAAACAACACAGCAAAAGAGAGGTTTCTGTGACTACCAAGAACTATTCCATCTGTTCAAGAGTGGGCCAGTGAAAGCATTACCTGTGGGGTACTAATTCCACAGCACAGGAGATTATATCAGCTGTCATACTGTAACTGCAGACTATGTGCTAATCCCAAAGCACATTAGCAAAACAAGACCTACGAACACTCACAAGAAGTCCTGAAAAAGGGGAAGTGAAATGATGACTTTGCTGGCCGCTGATGCACAGAAAGCAAGACCCATTCCTCACAAAAGTAGCTGTAATAAACAGAGTTCTCACACACTGAGCCAAAGTTTGTCATCCAATGTGTCAACCAATACAAGGTATTCCCAACTGAGTGTCCTAATCAAGGAGTGACTCTGAGGCTCATTTTCATCTTCTCTGCTTCTTGATGTTTGTGTCACACTTGAAAAAAAGTAAAACTAGAAGAGGAAAAGTGACCAAGCTACAGATGAATGAATTGGTGCCGCCACCACTAGCTATTATCCTGTTATCCTACATGTCAGGGCACTCACTTAAGGCTCCTAATGCGCAGACAGGCACCTTAAAGAACACCATGGTCCCCATGTTATACAAACAGATATATATATGTTTGCATGGAGAGGTTCACAGTTTTCAACTTGCCTGTTGAAATACTGAATAGTCAGAGCTGGAATTAGAACTCACATTGTTCACCTCCTATGGCAATATCCTAAACCAATAGCACTAGACACATTTCAGTGTAACCTTGCACCAATATAACATAAAATAGGAGAAGAGAAACTATCAAACACAGATAGTTTATGTGAACACTAAGAAAAAGCCTCACACAACTCAACCCATCTTGTTACATCACTCCAAATGCCTTCTCTCAGCCTACTTCAGAGCAAGCAAACATAAAAGTGGGACTATCTGATTCAGTAAAGCCTCCTCTTGAATCGTCCCAGTCAGCTCAGCAGTCCTGAAACCAAGTTTAATAGCCTACTCTTATAAGCCACTGTTGTCCACAGCTACAAAGAGCTCTATGTTACATTGAGTAAGAAGTTCCTGGTTTATAATTAAACCATGCAGAATTTCAGAACATGTTGTCCTAAACAACCTAACCTATGATGGAAACCTAAAGCTGCAGAAACGACACCTTCTTGCTGAGGGTGGCCAAATTAACACCTTCATAAGAAAAGCTTCAACAACCTCAAGTGTGAAGTCATATCCTCCCTACACCACAGGAAAAGGCTGAGGTCACAAGTCACAGAATCTTAGAATCATTTAGATTGGGAAAGACCTTTAAGATCACCAAACCCAACCATTAATCTAGCACTGACAAGTCTACCACAACATAAGCCAATATATCAAATATAAAAAGTATTAAGAAAAAAATTCTGCAAATTAAGATCACATAAAATGAAACCACTATGCAACACTAGCCTTAACATCCAAGTTTTGCATTAAACATGGTTGAGAACCAACAGACAAGCATACAATTTCGTTTTATTACCAGAATTCGAACACACTACAAGACGAAGTTACCCTTACAACTTTAGGTCTAACATTTAATCTCTGAAGACAAGATCTGAAAATTTAATAGAATATTTTTAACACAGTATGACAAACACCTGAAGATACGTGAATTACACTAAGGAAACATTCAAGCATGCATTTAAAGACTTAAAAATAATACAGATTATTGACCTACTTGCAGCATATCATCAACCATAGTCAGAATGTACTGAACAGTCTGTTCCTTGGAGATGTGAGTCATCAAGTTTATAAATGTTTTAGCACACTAGAAAAATAAGAGAGACATTAAAATGAATATTAGCAATTGTCTTCATTCCTTTTGATAATATAAAACAGGACCTTATTAATTCACAGTTGTCTTACATAAGCATTGAGCATCCCAACATCTTATTCGTTTACAGTAAGAGATGAATAAATTTGACATTATCTTACAAAGATAATTTTCTGTCACATTGGTTGTTACCCTTTACAAATTCCTTTATGGCTTTCAAATTAAATACGTACTTGCTAGGGAAAGCCACCAACCTGCTTTGTTGAAAGTCAGATTAGAAAAGTCTCCCTCAGCATCATTTTTTTTTATGGTAGTGAGAAGATCAAGTAAATTGACAGAACAGCAACTAAGTCAGACATAGTACAAAAAAAGTTTCAGCAACTTGAATGGGAGGGAGGAAGACAGGTTACTCCTCTGTTCACTTACTATATACCTTATAGAGAAATCTTTGTTCATCTTTGAAGAATATCACCATTTCAGCAACAGGCTGAAATAGTTACATTACTTTTTACACTTCCTCCTTCTCCGTCACCACATTCAACTAAAACTGAGAGAAAATGGAACTCTGAACTGCTACATCGTAATTATATAGTGACATGTAAGGCATACCACATATGTTTCTGTTACTATGGAAACTCTGAACCGGTACATAACAGTAACACAGTACAATTTGGAGAGAAAAGAAATAGAAAACCAAAACAGAGAACAGCCTAAAATTGAAGTAGAAAAAACTGATAGAAATTTTTGTGTGTTGAATGCATCTACTCGTCCCCTTCCTCCCTGCCTCCCCCCAATCCTCTGGATGTCTGATACTCTGTGCTAGAACCTCAGGGTGAGATTCTACTGATTCAAATATCATTAAAGTGTCTTTGGGCATCCTGCCTGTACTCCTTTAAGGGCAAAAGCCTGATTCAGTCCTGAATCAGCTCTGTCCAATGCAGAGGTCTCATATCTTACCATGCCTAAAATGACACAAGACACCCATGTCTAACTGAATCCACCTTAGCAGACAGTGGACTCAGTGCTGTAACTAAATTAGAATTGCTTAGCTATTAAGCACCAATCTTACTGGTAGCAGCTGTCATCAATAAACTATAAAGAAAAAAGCTCAAAAAAAAAAGTGACTCAAGTACAAGTGTGCATGATTAAGCAAACTGGGATGAGGAAAGACTTGAGCTAGCTTGTCTCACAACAGAGTCGAAGTCAGATGACATTTAACAATTATTTAGTAGGTTTTAAAAATAAAAAAATAACTTCCAACCTATATCTAAGGAAAAATAAAAGAATCACAATAGAAAGCTTTATACTTATTTCACAACACCTTAACTGTATACAGCCAACAATAAAGTAAGAGTTGGTACAAAAATTTCCATCCTCCCCAAAAGAAACTTCATTAAAAGAAAGTTACTTGGTTGCCTTCTGTTTGCAACAACTCCTGTTTTTCTTCTGGATTTCTTTTCTGTTCAAATCTTTGAATAAATTCACAGTCTTCACCTGAAATCATCTGACCTCTGAAAAACAAAACATGAAACCATAAGTAACTTGAACAGTAAATTGGAAATAACTGTACTGAGTTCACATGGCAAGGCTTTGTTAGAAGGGGACTGCTTGGGTGGCTCCTATGAGAAGACCCCAGAAGTGGTCCCCATGTCAGACAGAGCCAGTTCCAGCCAGCTCCAGGACAGACCCACTGCTGGCCAAACCTGAGCCACTCAGTAATGACAGCAGCACCTCTGTGATAACATATTTAAGGAATAAGAACTGCCGTGCAACAGCAGCCATGAGAGAGGACTGAGAATATGTGGAAGAAACAATTCTGCAGACTGCCAGACCAGCGCACAAGGAGGGAGATGAGGTTATTCACGTGCTAGAGCAAAGATTCCCCTGCAGCCTGTGGTGAAGACCACGGTGAGGCAGCTGTCCCCCTGCAGCCCATGGAGGTCCTAGGCGGAGCAGAGATCCACCCACAGTACACAGAAGACCCCCATGCCAGAGCAGGAAGATGTGCCTTACAGGAAACCTGCATGGACTGCAGTTTTCTTGCAGGACCTGTGACCTCAAGGGTGATGTATGCTGGAGCAGGCCATCCCTGAAAGACTGGAATCTGCAGAAAGGATCCATGCTGCATGAGTTTGTGAATGAGCATAACTCATGGATTAGACACCTCAGGATGAAGCAGGGGAAGAGAGGAACAGCAGAGACTGTTATGAACTGACCACAGCCTCCACACCAACTCAAAACAAGGAGGCAGAGAAGTTGGAATGAAGTTGAGCCTGGGAGAAGGGAGAGGGTAAGGGGTGGTTTTTAGATTTTTTCCTATTTTTCATTAACCTACTCAATTTATCAGCAATAAATTAATTTCATTTCACCAAGTAGAGCGAGCCTGTTTTGCCCATGATGGTAAGCGGTCAGTGATCTCCCTATCCTTACACCTCAGCCCCAGAGCTTTTTCTCATGTATTTTCCCCTGTTCTTTTGATGGAACAAGTGTGTCCTGTCCTGATGGGCACCTGGTGACCAGTGAATGTCAACCCACCATACAAACCTTGTTTTCTTCATCTTGAGCTATCATAGAATCATAAAATGGTTTGGTTTGGAAGCAACCTTGAAGGTCATCTGACTCCAACCCCTCAGCCATGGGCAGGGATGTCACTTACAAGATCAGATTGCTCAGGGCCCAATCCAACGTGGCCTTGAACACCTCAAAGGATAAAGCAGCCACAACTCTCTGGGCAACCTGTTCCACTGCGTCACCAACCTTACAATGCAGAATTTCTTCTTAACATCTAATCTAAACCTGTTGTTTCAGTTTAAAACCACTGCCCTTCGTTCTGTCACTATATGCTCGTACAAAAAGTCTCTCTCCCTCCTTTTCGTAAGTGGTGTTAAAGTGCTGGAAGGTCTCCCCAAAGCCTTCTCTTCTCCAGGCTGAACAGCCCCAGCTCTCTCAGCCTGTTTTTGCAAGAGAGGTGCTCCAGTCCTCTGACCATGTTTGTGGCCCTCCTCTGGACCTGCTCCAACAGTTCCATGTCTTTCTTGTGCTGAGGACCCCAGAGCTGAATGCAACATTTCAGGTGGGGTCTTGCAAGGGCAGAGTAGAGGGGATACAGTATCAACCATATCACTTTACCAATGCTGTATCCCACAACAAATGTAAAGGGCTCCTTTCCACAAAGGGTCTCATGTAAAAGAATTTAAAACTAATGATGGAATAATCTCTCAAAAGTCTTCCCTATGCATCGCCTCTGAACAACATTCTCTCAACAGTTTTTAAACTTCCAGGGGCTGAATGCAATGTCAATGGTAAGAACTGAAATACGTACAGCTATCATGTTATGCCAGAATTGTAATACATAACATGAATAACAGTCTAATCCAACCAAGAAATAAGTGCTGACAACCAAAATTAATTGTTACTTTAAGTTTGCCATAAGCACTGAAGAAAATTGTAGGGAGAACAGAGATCATGGTTCCTAATTTATTTTTAGCTTTCACTAATTACATTTTGAGTTTTTCCTGGCAGTTTAAAAACTGATATGCATGCAAGTTCATCCAAACACATAGCAAGGGGGGCTTGATATAGTGAACTGCTGTGGACATCTATAAGCCACCATATGTCTACTCAATGTTCTCTTCAACTTAATATTCAAGTAGTTACTGCCATCATCAGTGCTATTTCAGAAAGCTGTTGATGCAGCTGAAGAGTCAGACTTGCAGAAAACTACTGGGTTTTTTTTATAATACAAAACTTCACATCACAAGAAATAAAAAACTTGTCCAAATAGTATAGTCAGGTACTCTTCAGGTAAGAAAAGTAATTTTAAATCAAGTAGTCCTAAACATATCCAAGATTTTAATAGGTGACTAGCTTTACTAGGTAATACCAGGAGGGCTTCATCTATACAAAAGTCACAGGGGATGAAAGCACTAGATATTCCTGCTTCAGTTACTTCCAAGATTAATCTCCTCTTAACATTTCCACTGAATGAAATGCCTCTTCCACTTTGCAAAGCTATGTAGCATGGACTCTTCACCCACCTCTTCCACATTCAAGGTCAGTTTTCAGATGTTCCATGACTAGAGATTACATTAAAATCATTGTAAATTTTACAGGAAGTGTTCACTTATTTTTTTAACTGGATCACCTGGATTCTTGAAATAGAGAAATAAGACCTACAGTGTGCTCTTTTCTTTCCTCTTATTTAAATGATTATGTCTTGAGTTTGGCCTCATCACAGAGCCATCTTTTACCTATTTACTATGCAAGCAAAGAACAGAAGTAGTCCAGTGCCATGTGTGCTATTCCGGTATTCCCACTGCTTAGTTAGAGATATCTTCATATGCACTGAGGAAAGGCAATCAAGATTTATTAGATTCAAGATTCATAAAGCCAGTGGTAGGGTAGTCCTTGCCCAACTTCTGCTAAAACTTAACTAATTATAAATGAATGATATGTGATTAGCCAATGATGACCATGCTGCTACCATGCCTTTTAGACTGACCTAGGTTCTTTCTTGCCTATTAAGGATGAATTTGAATAGTTATAGAAAGATGTGGACAATTCATCTGCCACAAATACCACATTTAAAGACTCGTAACGGGAGGTCTCTTTTGTTTCAAATAATGCTGACCAAGCCAGGGACTAATGGGTCATACTGATGCCATGAAGATTTTTGCCTTTTCTTTTTTTTACCCCTGTTATACCTTTTTACAGCTTCTGTATTCCTAGTGCTTTTTGCCTACATTCTTGGACTTGTTTGTTAAGCTAAGAGACTAAGCATTTTAGAAGCTTCGTAGCTAGGGATCAGTGTGCCCCAGACCCCAAGGTCCTCTCCAGAACATATTCTGCAAACCAAGATAGAACCATCCAGGGGAAGATTCCTTGGGGAGGGGGGGCTCACTTGAGCTTCTCATTGGGGAATCTTTGATAGATATGCTAATTAGCAAAGCCTATAATGTTATACCCAATGTTGGGAGGACAAGGAGAGGAGGAGAGACACAGAGACACAGGGAAAGACTCGGCGGAGTGCATCTCGATGCATATGACCTGGACGTGTACACCTAAGGATCCTTAAAAATAAATACCAAGGTAAAATCCCTTTTCCCCTTCTAACCGTGTATGCCTCTTGATTTTAAGACCAGGAAAAGGCATCAATACTGATACAAAAGTAACCAGATAAGCTGCTTGTTTATAAGAATATTGCCATTTACGAAACACTTCAAAGATGACATAAGATGAACCCTTAATTTTCAGCTTTAATGTTGGAGAAAGCCTCAGCCCATGAAGACAGATGCTTCTTTACAGTCAAGCTATTAGAAGAGGTCTGCCAACTGAAAAGGAAAAAAGCTTTCAAGCTTTCGCTTTCATCCTACATTAGGCCACAGGAAAAAAAGAAAAAAAGATGTGGGGATTGATATTGATATTGCTATGAGAAAAAAAAGACATTAAGATTTACTCTTTATTGCTTTGTTATCACCATTCAAAAAGACATCTTCCAACCCATACAAAACATTACAAGGGATCTGACAGCTTTTTCAACAAGCTTTTAATATTTTATGAAGGAACTCATACATCTGACTAATAGTTTTTAGTAATTTCAAATGCATATATTTCCATTCACCTCATTTTAAAATTGAAATAACTGATTATACAGTAAACCTTAACCAGTGGCACAGAGAGAAGAAAAACCAACCAAAAAACATGAGAAAGTGCAGAGCAGCCTCAGACAGTTGATACTGTGTCCCATGATGCTATTACACATTTTCCTCATCCCCTGTTGAAAGCAACAGAAATTTCCCTGCACCCTCTAGCAAACAAGTAACCAAAGCCTCCCTCCATCCCTCTTCCTAGCAGCCATTTAATTTGTTATTTTCCAGGATGTGTCTACAGTCTTTTGCCAAGACAGAAGTCACTTTGAGCTTCAGCTGTGTCTTGGTTTCAGCTGGGATGGTTAATATTCTTCCCAATAGCTGGTACAATTCTGTGTTCTAGATCTAGTATGAATTCTTTATTCTTTTTTTCCCCTTCCTTTTCTGTCCTATTAAAGTATCTTTATCTCAACATATGAATTTCCCCTTTTTTTTTTGTCCTGTCTGAGCATATCAGGTTTAGGCCAAGAACCCTGTAAGTGCCTTTCAAAGCTCTATGCCTGAGATACCAGGACCTGCCTTTGAGAGCACTCGCTAGAGGAGACAAAACTGAAACTCTAAGATTTAGAAAGCATGAATTTGCAAGACCACAATTTTTAAATCCTCCTGACCTCTCAATATGATTCAGAAGCTTGTGATTCCTTCTTTAATTATGCATTTCCTCCAGCAACTCCTGTTCCTTTTTTGTTTGTTTTTTTGAATGATTTAACAAAAGACACTCTGGAGGTTAGGGTATTTTTGTTTGGTTTTTACCTTGTTTTGGGTTTTTAATATAAAAAAATGACTACATCTGCAGCAAATACGAAGCTCATATGAAGCCATCATGTCGAGGCATAATTTCTTTTATCCAGATATCTACGGTACTTTGCATGTACCTAGAGACAGTAAATTTATCTAACTGCTCAACAGTTTTAGCACTACAAAATTAAAACAGTAAAACGGACTGAACGTACTCTACAAAACTCAACCAGATTAAAAAAAAAACCAAACAAACAACAAAAAACCCAGAAAACCAGCCCCCACATGCTACAAATTAAGAAACTTCTATATTTCCTCTAAGACAAGACTGACTTTTAAAGTCTGAGATATTTAACCTGCTTTAGAAGGTTTTTCCACCCCAGGAAAATAGAATATATATTTTAGCATCAGAATTCACAAACATGCATGTGAAGTATTTGAAAACACACAGGAAACTGTGTACAAATCATCCACTAGATATCTCACCTGATTAAATAAAAAGTATTGTCAAATGCTGTGTATCTAGAAAACCTACAGTGCAGTAAGATGCAAGTTAAACTCTGAAACTAGTTCATTTTTTCATAGAACTCATTTATTACCCTAAGAAAGCCAACCCAAACAAAATCTGCTTCAAGCAAGCCAACACACCTGGCATTCCAACACCCTGAGGCAAATGCTGAAAGCAATCACACAGTGTACAACAGCAACTGCATTTTCAACTCACAGAGGGCATCAGCACCTCTAAACTGCTGCAAGTCTCAAGATCCAAAGGCAGCGAAGTCCATACAGAACTAATGACCTCAACTACATTTAGTTTCCAGAACACAGGCAGACCTACACGTCACCTTCCACTGTTGCAAGCTTTGTTACTTTCTTCTCCCTCAGACACAGACCCTAGCTGGAATCCAATACAAAGAAAGGATAAATTTTAGCACCAGAAAACAAATTATCTTTTTCTACAGCCGAGTTTTGTAAGGAGCAGTGAACACACTGGCAAGCTGATAATATATACAATTGTCATATCTAAGTATTTCCCTTTTACACCAACAGTATACAGAAAAAACATCAGAAGTCAGCAGTTGTGTGTTAGTGTAGTTTGATATTTAGTTTACAGTGACAACCTTCAGAGGTGGAATAAACACTATGTCAGTTAATCTTCAGCTTGAATTGCCTCTACAAGAAAAGTCAGGCTAGTGAAGTCTGACCAACTACTAGTAAGCCATTTTGCTTTTTCACTGAAGGACAGAGAAAGCAGGAAAAAACTTCAGAATGCCCTTCTGTGTGACCCGAACTCCAATGCCATAGCAAGTGATGCAATCTTTAAAGCACCATTATACACATGCAACTGCCACAGCCAGAGGGGAAAGAAATTTCATCAGAATTTCTTGTGAAGTTCTTTAACTTCAACTACATAGGTACTATCTATAGTTTCTCCAACTATATAAATACTATCTCTAGTTGAAGGAGCATAAATTATGTCACACCTGAGTTGCTGTGTTAACTTAGGGAAAACAAAAATATTTCCTCTAATTTAAAAACATCTGATGACTTGAAGTAATGCCTTCAAATATTTATATGCAAATTTACCACAATAAGTGCACAGACTGCCAGAATAAGGAGCTCAAAAGAGAACTGTCCTTCCAAGCACTTGATTTTCTTTCTGCTCTACAAACCAGACCAAACCAAACCACTCCGAGGCTGAGCTTTAAGGGATTTCTTGGAAAGTCGGTCAGTGCAGCTATATTGATTCATTTCTGGAATGAAACACATTATTAAATGAGTGGAAACTACTTTCTTTGATGCACCTGTTAGAGGCAGGTCAAAGACACCATCACATCCAAACCTGTCCATTGTAAAAAGGACATGTCCTAAACAAGGTATGAGTTTACTTCCTTTGGAAGCACCAAAAGTTCTGTTGATGTTTTCCAATCATTAATTATAAGGAACCTCATCAGCCAAAGAACTAGTTATCTTCAAGATGTTCCACAATCCCTCTGGAACCATTTAAGTCAATCCTTGAAACCAACTTAGCCAGACAGCCAGGCTGTTACCAGTAAATACAAGACAAAAAGATGACATTTATTTCAGAGCAGTAAAGAGAGCACACTGTTATTGACATACAAAGGGCACCAAGCATCAAAAAGTCTCACTCCTCCTCTCACAGGATCACAAGCAACAAGCCAGGTGCACTACAGTAGCCTCCAAATCCTAGCTAATTCAAAGAGAGGAAATATTCACATATTTTCATAGATTCCAGAACAAAACAAAGTCAAATTCTACAGGTAAAATCTGAAAAAGAACCCTGCCTTCTGGTCAAAAGAAGTTATATAAAAAATTTGCTGCCAGATTTACAAACAAAACTCCCTGTTTTCTTATATTCCACCAGAGAAAGATAATCCCAAGAATGAATGACATTTTTTAACAGCAGACCACATAGTCAAACAAATAATACTACATAAATGCAACTCCTTTTCAAATAGAACCACCCCCTATATTAACAAAAGCAACAGATTTTTCTCACCAGCCCTACAGAACCACTAGAGAAGCAGTGAAAGACTCTCATATTCGCTTCCATGAACAGTGAACAACTGTACTCCCACTTTCATCCTGAGTAAGTGCAAACAAGCTGTTCACTGTCACTAGGACAGCACAGGAACAGCTGTTCAGGTATCCTTGGGACACACTTCCTATCAGATAAGAGGGCACAAAGTAACAGCAAAAGCCCCTTATATTGTTTGAAAAGTGCTTGGGAGCTGCCACTGTCAGGTTACCACCCCAGCCTTTCTCTTTTGCTTGCAAAGCCACTGAGAACCACACTATACACTGACTAGTGAAAGTCTGCTTCTTGTTCCCTTTACCTACCTCGCCCATAAACCTTTTCCTTAGCTTGTCCCTATGTCCTCTTAGGACAATATTTCTCTTGCTTCTCCTAGTGCCATCATATCCATGCCAAAGGAAACTCTAAACTTGCCTGGAACAGCAGCACAGCTTTCCCCAGACTGAAGTATTTGTTTCAGCCTGCTCCCCAATTTACTTGTTTCAGCTGTCCTCCAGAATTATTCTTCCTTTACTTAACATACAGCTTATTTTCCTGGACTACTACTCCAGTTTTGCTAGCACAATTTGTATTCCCACAAAAAGCACTTCAGCAATAGACATATCATACCTACACTTAAGACAACGATTACTGTAAACTCTTCTTAATTCAGCAGTCCTCTAATAAGGCTAAAACTGAGACTGGTGTTTGAATTATGAGGAAAAAACCCAGACAGTTTTACCACACATTTGTGCAAACCTATACTATTTGCTATTACAGCATTCAGTTGACAAAAGTAGAGTTCCCCTTCTGTTAGAAAGACTGCAGAAAATTTTCCACATTTAACATAGACATTTCCCAACTACTTCCACACAGACAGAACATCCTCCACTGCAACGTAATGCTCCACTCTAACACTTAAGAGGGGAAAAGAATGTGGAAAGTTTTTACTTACTGGAGATACGACTGCCAGTTTACTTTGTTTGCCCGAACTTCAGCAGCTTTGGCAGCAATGATGTTTGTTGGGACAGCAGCATCTACAGCACCTCGGATATCCATCTTGACTGATAATTAAAATGTACCTAGAAATGCAAGTCAGACTTGAGACCTCTTATTAAACAGCAGAGTATTTGTTCAACAGTTTAAAGAAATAAAAAGAAAAATCTGTTTCCAGGTGTCCCATTTATTAACACTGTACTAGGCAGTTTCTGAAAAATCAAGGTTTTATAAAGCATTTAAAATGTGGCTTATTGGAAACAAAAATAAGCCATACCTACAAACTCAACTGTAACCAATCACAAGTTCGCTAAAATAAAAGACATAAACCGTTACTAAATAATTCCCAGTCTTGCGAATCCTTAAACAATGAAATTAAGTTATTTGAATTCAAGTGGCTCTTCTGCAACATCCAAGTAGCCGTACAGATAAGAGAAGCTGTCTTCTTTCCAAATCATGTTTCCAGGGTTAAAATTCAGGGCATATCCTCCCTACCCCCCCCCCACATTAGGACTGATTTACTTCAGGAATTTGTCTAAGAGTATTAGAAACATGCGAACTACAACTTCAGGAGAAAAACCCAGATGTATATAAATTAAAACCATGCTACACAGACTAACAAGAAAACCAAGATCATTAGTGTACAGAAAGCAAACTGAAAAATAAATATGAACAGCTGCTCTTCATCAGGATATATCACATAACCAGTCAGTGACCTTCACCACTTCTTTCCCCTTCCTTTATGGTTTTAATCTCCACCCGACTTTGATGCCAAAACAAGAAGTGTGTTTGCAGAGACTTCAGACCCAGCTAGAGCTGGAGTTCCTTACAACCTAAACTGCACCCAGCCTCTCCATGCAGCCTATTTCTGGACTGTTCTGGCCCTCCTTACAGAGAAAGCAAGAGCAAACTGGCACATTCAGGCCCATGCCTGGCAAGCACACCTCGCTTGTATGACTAAAGGAAAACACAGCTCTAACAAAAGGAAGAAAAAAAATGAGGAACTATCCTGGGCAAACAGAGCAGGAAAAATGTCCTCACTTTGAAACCACTTCTACGAGCAGACACGCACACAGACGGCATCACTATGTCCTTCAATGACCATTGAAGGTTTCCAGGCTCTTAATGACCCACCCAGAGCCCCTTAAACACTGCCCGAGGGCAGAGTAGGTAACAGCGGTTTCAGGAGCTGCAGTTATGCCGAAGGCGACAGGCGCCTGGGACAGGGGTAGACCAGGCACGGTCCTGCCGCTCCCTGCACAGGCTCACCGGCACGGCCGCCTCCCGAGGGGCCCGGCAGAGCCCAGACCCTCGGGGAAGCAGCGGAGCCGTCTGCACCCCCCGGGCCCGCCAAAGCCCCCGTGAGACCCCGTGCGGCAGCACATCCCGACCTCAGGACCCACCCCGCCAGGGCCCGGGGCAGCTCCCACTCACCGCAGGGGCGCGCAGGCGGTGGGGGCCGCGCAGAGAGGGAGTGAGAGGAGGAAAAAGAGCGAGAGGAGGCCGCGGGCACCCCCGGACAGCACCGCGCACCCGACGGCCCCGGCGCTGCCGCTGTCATGTGACGCCGTTCACGTGAGCGCGACGGCGGCCTGCGCGGGACAGCCCGCCCCGCCCGCGCCTGCCCGCCTCCCGCCGTGGGACTGCGGGGCTGTGCCGGCGTAGCCGTATACGCGTATTTAGAGCGCATAAATATACACGTTTATATACCTATACATATCATAGAGCTGTAGGATAGGTTGGGTTGGAAGGGACCTTTAAGATCGTTTGATTCCAACCCCCCGTAGGTGCAGCCCAGGACAGGGTTGGCTTTCTGGGCTGTGAGTGCACACTGCTGGGTCATGTTGATCTTCTTGTCAACCAACACCCCCAAGTCCTTCGCCTCAGAGCTGCCCTCAACCCATTCTCTGCCCAGCCTATATTTGTTCTTGGGGTTGCCCTGATCCACATGGAAGACCCGTGCATAAGTATATGATTTTATACAGGGGATCTAATCCCGTCCTGGGAAGACAGGCTAAAGCATGTGCCCACAGGTGCCCACCTGTGCTATTGGCTACAAGAAGTGGCTCAGCGTTTCCAAAGAGACGGCGCGAGTCTGGCTGGGAAGGGCTGAGAGGGTCCCCTCGGCGCTGCCCCCCAGGACGAGCTCCTCCTGGTTCCCGGGAAGATCCCTGGGCCTCTGCCCTGCCCCCCACACGGGTGAGGGGCCGCCGAGCTCGGGCGGGAGCCATGGGAGGTCAAAGGGCTGGGGAGATAGCGGGCAGTGGGCCTGGTGCTGAAACGCCTCCTTGAGCTCTGCATTGTTTTTCCAGGACCCAGCATTTTCTTGCTTTCTGCCTCCCATGCTGCAGTGGAAATGCAGAGGTTGCTCTTTCCTGCAACTGTGAAGCAGGCAGGCGTTCCTGGGCCCCTGTGCCTGGCTGCCTGTGGTGGCTGTGCTGTGCTGTGCCAGCCCTCAGTCTGCTGTGTCACAGCTCCAGGGTGGGCATCAGGGTCACACCATTTACTTCCTCCCAAGTCGTATCTCAATGGAAAATACACCCTGCACAACTCCTTTGTTTTTTAGAAAGTATCTTATATACGTTGCACTTTGCCTCTGCAGGCAAAAGGTGCAGGAAGCTTTAGACTAAAAGCCCAAGTGTTTCAGAACCTACGGGCTTAAACTTCCATGTTTCTGATAAAAAAATACCTCATTGCATTCAGTTGCTGAGTGAGGTTTTCCAGTCATGCTGTGCTGAAGTGCCAGAAATGATCCTGATAAGTCATTCTGCTAACATATAAGAAGAAAACAAAAATAATCAGGGTTTTGTGTGAGCAGATCAAGACAGCCAATGTAGAGCTGGCTTAGAGCTGGTCTACTGCTAACTTAATTTTTCTAGACTCTGTATTTTCCATTTAGAGGGTACACTGTTCTTTAAATTATGCCTAGCCAGTATCTCAATAGGAGGAGGTTTTTTTAAATCACAGACAGTTGTCGTTACTGTGCCACCGATTTATATTTCCTCCATGGAATTTTTCTCTTAAAATGGGTCTTCCTTCATACCCCAAAAAAACTGTTGATTTCTTCGTAACACAAGCAGAAATCCCAGGTACAGTTCAAGTAACAGCATTTGCATTTCTTTATGCTTCATCAGAAGAAAGCTCCCTAAGCCTTGTGCACACTCTGTGTCATCTAGTCTGTAATAAATACATCCATTAATGTG
Source organism: Corvus kubaryi (assembly GCF_017639235.1). NCBI lineage: Eukaryota > Metazoa > Chordata > Aves > Passeriformes > Corvidae > Corvus > Corvus kubaryi. The sequence goes on along the minus strand of NW_024581098.1, from coordinate 788,946 downwards.
ATTCTGTGGATTACCAAACATGTGAGATTTGAAGATTTAATCTAACAAATGTTTGTTCTTGCACATTGCTTACTTACAGTGATAAGAAATGCTGGCACAACTCCTGATCTCTAGCATAGAAATCTCCACACAATTTTGAATAAAAATCTGTTACTTTGAAAGTTTATTTGAATATGATTTTTGCTTCATAGCTGAGAGTTAGAATTTGGCCTTATGTTAACCAGTTCCTCTTTTAAAAAAGTGTTTGTAATTTCTGTCCTCTGGCATTCAGTATTTCCTGCTTCTGCTCTGCCTGTTTATGGCATGCCTCACTTGCCACTCCCTTTGAATCCAGCATCAGGCATCTGGAATAAACATATTCACCTTTTCCACAGTCGTTTCAAATCACATTACTGATGATGATACATATGGCTCTACCCATTTTATAAAGAAACCAAAGCCAAAGATCTTGCAAGATGAACAGAACAAGGTTTGAAGCTTTTAAAATGCAATTTGCATAATGAAGGTATGTGCTGGTTTTGGCTGGGATTTAATTAGTTTTCTTTAAGGTGGCTAATGTGAGTTTTGATATGTTTTGATTTGTGCTGGAAACAGGGATGTTTTCATTACGGCTGAGCAGGACTTGCACAATGCCAAGGCCTCTTCTGCTTCTCACTCCACTCCACCAGTGAGCAGGCTGAGGGTGCACAAGGAGTTTGGGCAAGACACAGCCAGGACAGGTGACCCCAACTGACCAAGGGGATATCCCACACCATATGGCATCATGCTCAGCATATAGAGCCGGAGGAAGAAGAAAGAAAGGGAGATACTTGGATTGATAGTGTTTGTTTTCCCAAGTACCTGTTGTGCATGGTGGAGCCCGACTTTCCTGGGGATGGCTGAACACCTTCATGCCAAAGGGAAGTGGTGACTTAATTCCTTGTTTTGCTTTGCTTGCATGAGCAGCTTTTGCTTTCCCTGTGAAACTGTCTTTACCTCAAACCATGAGTTTTCTCACTTTTACTCTTCCATTTCTGTCCATTCCATGGGGGGAAGTGAGCAAGCAGCAGCTTGGTGCTTAGTTGCCAGCTGGGGTTAAATCACAAGAAGGCTTCAAAGGCCTGTACAGTGATCCTACAAGCTACCATTCAGCCCTCGTCTAGCTAGAGGCACATCAGGCTTTGCTTCCGTGAAACTTCCTCAGTTGTCCCCAGTGGTACTTCTGCTCCAACCTCAAACTGTCCCAGCACTGAAAACACTTATGACTTCGTGTGTTCTCTTACCTAGGCCAGGTATGGTATTCTTCCATCTTCACCCTTCCAAGCTCAGTTCAATAGTTTAGGTAAACCCTTGGAAATTGGATCAGCACCTCTTAATGTGCATTTCCAGCTGCCAGTTTTAAGACACAGAGTTGCTCCCTACCATGTGCTCCTATGTCTAGCAGGGTAATGTCCTGAATTCTTTCTTAGGCATGCAAAGCCATTTCTTCTGCCACGAAACACCTATTTCATGGAAATCATCCAAAAAGCTGTAGTCTACTTTGCCCAGCATATTTCTCCCAGCCCTTTAGCACACTTCTGGCTTAACTGAAGAGTACCACAGTACTCTGTCTGAACCTGAGCACAGGTATGCACAGGACTGTGGTTCTCTCACTTGTAGCTCCTGCTTCCAATATTATTTCAGTGCCTTGCTGTAAGCAGGGAATAATAAGTTCATGGGTTCAATTTGGTGCCCAATGTGATCTCTTGTTTGGAATATGCATTAGGTTGTCAGTGGTCTTTTTTTTTATAGCAGACTTTTTTTGCCTAATTCCACTACCTGCAAGAGTCTAGCACCATCCATTCAGCCTGGAGTTTGGCTAAAAGAAGATGGATTGCTATTTGCAGTCAAAATTTTGATACTACAGCGGGATAGTCATTTGTCTATAGAAAAGAAATTTTGAAAGGTATGATTTGGCACGTTGAGTTCATCATAAATTGCAGACTCTGGCTTTACTATTCATTTCCCAGACTACAGTAAAAAATATTTCCCTATAACTTTATGTAACCTTGGAGTGAGGCACAATCGTTAAAAGTATGCAACTACTGAATTAGCAGAAAGGAAAAGAGGGGAGAAATAATTGTAATAGGAATTACTTTTTGTTTTTTTTTTTTAACATGAATTCCAGGGGGTATTTAAGGAACTATGAAAGCACAACATCTGTGCCAAGCAAGGTAATAGAACCTCTAGCAGAGGAATCAAATTAGTAAACCCAATGTACCATGTTAAAGATTGCAAATAAGACATTGTTCCTGAATATACCTATATAAAGATCTATTTTATTTACATACTCTTCTATGCCATGAAATGGAATAAATGCAAAACATTAACAAAGAGTCCCTATAGCTCAGTAAGGGACAGTCATGTCTCACCTCTGCAGGGTTCTTCATGTGTATACACAAGGTGTGTAAGGTGTGGTGAACAACTTTCCTGGGCTTTAAAAGGGAGACCTGTGCACTGATTCACAGCTCATGAATGAGATACATACAGCAGAGGGTAGAAAGAAATTAGCAGCTTTCACAGTACAGAAGAGTCTTCAACAGAGTGCAAAAAGCGTCTGGTTGGAGTCTGTTCTGTTCAGCACACTCAGAAACGTTTGAGAAAGGAGGTAAATGGTGTAGTGAAAACTTTACTGGTGACAGTGTTACTCCTTTGACAAGTGCACAGTGGAATTGTGAACCACCTTGTCAGAGGATGGTGGGTAAGCTACCAAGACTCACATGTGCTCTTGTCCCCCATCTTCAAACACTTGGGCACAGCTGAAAATTTGCACCAGTGCGAGTGCCATGAGGCACTCTCTGTGTGAAGGAACTTCATTGCATTGCAAGGGAAAGCTTTGAGAAAGGAAAACATTGTACAGTCATTACAGGAGCCTGTCTTGTGTGCCACTACAACAGCAAGAGGCAATTCTCAGCAACTAATTACAAACTAAGTGCAAACCCATCCTGTGTCATCAGTTTGGAGCATCCCATGGTGCCTTATTCATGCTGGTTGGTTCTCTGGATCTAGCTAAAGGTAATGACTGTAAAAGTGCTGTGTGCCTATTTTTTGGAAAGCATCTATCCTTTAGGAGTCAGGTGCGCTAAGCTGTTCTTATTTAGCTATTTTTGGTCATCGGTGCGCATCAGTGCTTGCCCATTAACTTCTGGCAATGCAACTTCACTTGAAGTTGCTATGTTTAGATGACTTTATTGATGTGTGAAACAGAGTGAAAAGTGAAAAGCACATCAGCATGCAGGAGTAAAAGTCATCAGTTTCCTGGATCACAAAGAATAAGAATGCTCAATAGTTTAATACTAGAAAATTAATGCAGATGAGTCACCCTCACACTAAAACTACAGACAGCTGGATCGTGAGAGTGTTTTTCTGTTCTCCTTTCTTTTTTGTAATAAGAACAATGTATCATTGTCTATCACATATTCTCCAAATTACAGAAGTGTTTTGCACACCTGCTATTTAACCTTTCAGCATTCTGTACATCACCTAGCTCCTGCCTGTCTGCACAAGTATTTAACGTGTAGAAGAAAATGCTTTGAAAGTTTATCCAAGCAAAACATGCTTAGAAGGTTAGGAAAATGAACACACTTCTCTAATTCAAAAAATGTTAAAGAGTAAATTTTTTTTCTCTCCTGTTTAATTGTGGAGAGTTATGGAAGATGCCTTCTTGCATGGAAACAGAAGTGATTTTTCAATATGAGGAGATGTGGAGCACTTCACTAGATGTTTTTCCTGAGTAATTATAGCAAGATTGGCCCATTGTGAACTGGATTTTTACTGCTTCATCTGTCTTTGTTTTCTCCTCTTATTTTATCTTTGTTTTATTGTGTGTGTCATGATGGGAGAACATTATTTTGTGAGTATCTTTTTTAACAAGTAACTCCTGCTTCCTGCAGCCAGTATGGGCTTACGTGACTTCTAGGTCATTGAACTTGGATCATTTTTTCTTTTAAATTAATCATATTCTGGCCCAAAGGATCTGGCAAAGCTAATATGCCATAGTTGTGCATATGTTGTAACAGGCAACCTTCTGATTGCTCCACCACCTCTTTGAAATTAGGTTTTACATGCTCAGGGAAGGAACAACACACAACTTATCTGCAATAGGAGTGGTCTTTTTGAAAGAAAAATAAACTAACATTTTATTGTAATAAATACATATTCTATTTTTCCCCCTAGTATAATAGAAAAATGCTGTAATGCCAGAAAATTGGAAGTCAAGGACTGAGCAAAAAGAGAAACAGAAAGGCCAGTGCAATACTGTTTGTAGCCTTGAGAAATAATGCATCTGGGGTTAAAATAGTAGAGTGTATTACTTTAGGGAGGAGGGACAAGTGTCTCATGAACATGCACTTCTGTATTGAAAGCTGAAGAGTCTCCGAGTCTCCAGCCACTCTTTGAGCCTACAGCATCTCCTTCTCTCACCATCAGTCTCTTTTGCTTTGTGCCAACAGCTTTTATCTGTACAAGGGAGTCCACGTGCAGAAGGAAATGTAGAAGGAGTGCTCTTCTCTCAGAAGTCACAACAGTACCAGGTGAAGAAAAGCTCATCTCTGGGTTAAAATAAAAAATGTTTAAAAAAAATAAGAAATAAAAAAAAAGGAAATGCTGAGCTGCCCAGTGCTGCTGATGGTAAGCAACTCTGCCAAAGTCAACTTATTGCTGGAGCTTACGCTACAGCTTTCTGTGCCGGAGCTTACTGTACAATGACTTCTAGTGCAATCCACCTCATCAAGCCTCATTGTTCATAGTTTTTCTCCTCAGCATTTACTGGATTTCTCTGAAAAAAGGACAGAAATGTGACCAAGACAGCTCTTCTCACAAGAGGTACTGTGTGGGCAGATGTGTTAGATCTACCTTGTATCTACAATGCTGAGTTGTCAAAACTTTGGACTCTTGGTAGAAAAAAAATTGTTGGGTTAGACGTATTTTTCAACTTGAAAAAAGATGTAAACATTAGCAAGTGAATGTTGGCAAAAACCTGGCAGCCCTCAATATAGCTAGGAGAAATAATCTATTAATAATCTACCTGGAGCCTTAGTCTTTATAGTTCATGTGTCTCTATCCTGAGGCATGGCTGTGGCTCGTCTGCTGTTTTCACTGGCACTGCAAGGATTACCAGCAGGCCATCTGTTCAGCCAGTGAGGAAAAGCATGTGATTGACAGGTACCACTGACCTAAGACAGACATCTCCATTTGCTGCTGCCTGCAGAGTATAACTGCATGCTGAGTTCCTTCTTCTTTCAAGTTGTAAATGAAATACATTCACTCTGAGATGATAACAAGTATCTCAATGGTTGCTACAGCTTGTTTCTCTGACATGTTCAACCACTATGTGCTTGTCTTTCTCCCTTGCAATTTACTAAAACCTACAAAGTTGTAAATCTAATCTCTAAGCTGGCACATGCTGAGGGGATGAGACACTGCAGTTATCTGAGGGCAGATAATCCTGTTTGTCTCCAGAACTGTGGAGGCTGCAGGAAGAACTGGCAAGCTGCAAGAGGCCCGGACATTTGTCCATTGGTGTAAGGACAAGCAATCTTTATGTTGTTATCATTCAGCCCAATGTCTGGGATTTGGTTTAGTTTCATCATTAAGTATAAGTGGTGCTTTTCCAAGAAAGTTCATCATAAAATTTGATTCAGGAACAGCCTTTTTATTTCTCAATGTGGAGGCAAGTTGTGCTCTACTTCAGGACTCACAGCTACCATGCAGACAACTGTCAAGCAAAGGAGAACCTCCAGAATGAAGATGAAGCAGATATTAAAGCTGCACAGTGGATTTTCAAGGTAAGAAAAAAAATGCAGGATTGGTTATTCAAATGTCCTGTAGGAGGGGGTGAAAGGGTGTATATGGAAAGGAGGAGAAACAAAACATGAATGTCATGAATAATATCCATAAGTTTATCACCAAGATATCACTATTCACTTAGTTTTCATTTATTTCTGAGCCTCATCCCCTGCCCTCTGTTCCTCAGTGTGCTGCAACCACAGTGACAAAGGAGGTGGTGATCCGCCTTCCCACTGTCTTTTGCTTTCAAAGAACGTATTAAACACATCCATCTAACTCACAAAAATTATTCATGTTTTGTGAAGCTAATCCATTACTAAAAGGGTGAGGGAAAATATGTTGCTTCATGGTGTTTAGACACTGAAGAAGTCTGCAGTTTTTACTGATACTATGTCAGATGGTTTTTATTGATAGTTGACAAAAGAAGATATGCCAAAGAAATCAAACACAGCATAATACTGAAGTTCATTAGGAAGTTACAGTAAATCTGCTTTAGTGAACCTGTAGGGTATTCCTCAATTAAAAACAACAGCCTTGTATCTTGTAGATTTTTTCAAAAGCCTGAAAACTGCCTGAGGGGTGAACTGATATTATTTATGGGGAGAAGCACACTCCTATGCAGCACAGCAAGAGAGACAAATGCAAGAAACTGTATCTTATTAAAGCTTTGGGGCAAAAGTGGTGCACCCTGGTGCATGATAGGGAAAACAATGTCATAGCAAAGTCCTGCACTCTTGGAACCACAAAAGTTGTCTTTTTTCAACTTAGAACCAGTGTAGAGAGGGGCTGCAGGCATGCAGTTGAGTTCATTGGCAGGGTTGGTGAAAGCCAAGACAGGGGAAGAAGCCATTCCCAATTCCACATCTGCCTTACAAAGATTCAAGTTAAAGCAAGAATTGACCTCTCAATTTCCTTAGCCAAAGCATATCCATTTCCAAGAGGGCATTTCATCTGAATTATAGGAATACACTCATCAGAAATCCTAAATGACTTTCATTGGTTTTGCTGAGAGGAAATGCTCAGCCTGCTTTGATACTATCAGAAAACTGTTTCTGATAATGAACAAAGTACACTCTATTCAGAATTTCGTATCATTCTGTCTTGTTATCTAGCTTGTTATGGCACATGAGCCTGGGGACTTTCTGACCCTCTTGAAGGCAAAAGGGTTTTTTTCACAGGCCCAGTGGCTCCTGAAGTTAACCATTGACAGTCATAGTTTCTGAAACCCAGATACTGAATTCTTCATAACTCATGTCCCCAGTTATTTCTCATTTAGCCATCCTTTAATTCACTCCAGGTGAATTGTTCCCTTCAGCTTGCTAATTGCTCTTGCAGTCATCACCTAAATTTGTAGTTTGTTGCTGAGTCTCTGAGAACATGGTGCACAGGACTGAGTCAGCAACCTCACAGAGGACAACTTCTCTCTCTATACTGCAAAGGTTTTATCTACAGAGGGACATAAATGCTACTGGAAGGTTCAGAGCCAGCAACTGCCACAGTTCCTTTAACAGCAACTTCCCTTCTTCTGCTTGCTATCTGTCCCATGTACTTTGTTTAGTGTGGGAGCTTGGGTGGCTTGGACGGTCGGGACGGACGGAGACGAGAGATCTCTGAAGTCAGATCTTGGAACATGCGGTTTATTGCAAAGGGCGTGGGTACAGGGGCACCGCTTAGAGCTGCCAGACTCAGCTCGGAGCAGGCCCAGGAGAGCAAGAGAGTAAGCAGGTAAGTAAAGAGAGAGAGAGAGAGAGAGGAATGAGAGTGAAGAAGAAGTAGAAGTGTCTGAAGTCCTGGTTACAATACAATAAATCATCTTCTGTACTGAATATTCTAATTGTCACTAACCAATCTAATACAAGATACAAATCCTATAGCATTTACATACAGCCTATAAGAGTTCTTATATTACCATACAGCCTATAAGAGTTCTTATATTACCATTACATACAGCCTATAAGAGTTCTTATATTACCAAGAGTTCTTATATTACCATACTTATATTACATCTTAACTTCTAAAAACTACTCTTTGGACCCCTTCTGCTGAGCTAGTAGGGTCTGCTCTGACCCTTGGACCTGCTTGCAAGCAGAGGGTATTGTTCAATCAAGAGGGGATTACCTTCAGTCGGCCATACCATTGTTTTCCAGTTGTTCAGTAACTAAGACTTGGTATTTCAAAAATGGCTTTCATTTCGATGTCGCTTCTAGTTTTCATATTCCCAAAATCTTTTGTCAGGCAATCATATTTATAAGGCTTTCCTGTTTCATCTTCCCCAACAGTTTAGTGCTTTTATTTCTAAATGCTGCAGCTCTGCTGGTGTGGGTCTCATCTCTGGTACCAGAGACAGCCTGCAGGGACTGCCCAGGAGATGCTCTGTAGCCACTTCCTGAGCTCAGCTGAGTTGAAATTGCTGTGATATGGAAGCTCAGGTATGAGGCTGCATTCTCTGGGGGAACATGTCTCCAAAACTTCCTAAACCGTATCAGCAAATGATCCTTTCACATATGTAATGTAAGCAATGTTACTGTAGTTAATGAGTCTACAAGGATTGTGTTAATGATAGAAAGTTAGAAAACTTACCCACCTAGAAGTGTCTACAGCCCTAAGGCTGGGGAACCAAAATAAATTGCAGCCTTTACTTTACATGGGAGGGAAATGCCTTTCCCTTTTATTGATAGGGAACCATGGCACAGAGGGTTTACATGATTTCCTAGTAGTATTTAGGAAAATAACTTGGAGTTCACAAGGTTCAAGACCAGGTTATCACTTACATGTCCAGAATGGAGGAGATCACATTAAAACTTTTTTTTTTTTTTAAATAATTCCTGGTGGCACTGAAGTGTACAGAAAGTTCATGTTCTTTTGGTAAAACATTTCTATATGTGGCACTGGTTGCTATAGGGAGATTATGTTCTTAGACCTGTAATTTGTGTGACTGACAGGGTCCTTGATCAGACTGATTCCGCAGTTCTCATTAATTCCCATGTTCCCTTCCACTTTAGATGAGATTTTGAATTTGATGTTTCACAATGTGATCAGTGGCTGCTTCTGAGAGCAAGTTGACATCTAATTCAACATGCCAAAGAGTAAAAAAGCCAAAATATCAAATAAATTTTTCAATAAAAAAACCCAGCCAACCAAAACCAAAAAACAAAAACAAAACAAACAAACAAAAAAAACCCAAACAAAACAAAACACCTAAATATTTTAACAAATGAATATTTAGGCTTATTTTTTCTTGAATGTTCTTTCAAAGAGAAACCAAATTACAGGAGAAATGTTTTTGAAAAGTGGTAGGCAGAGCTTAAAGGCCTCTTAAATTCTCTTCATGACATTTAAATTAACTCAACAAGTTGTTTGTTTCCAATATCCATTTACATTGCTTAAAAAGCCTTTCCCTCTGGCATATATGCATCTTGATTTATAAAAGTGTTAAAAAGCAAAAGTGAATAAACTGCTTTTTACCAGTATCAACACAAAGATACAAGGACTTTCTTAACCCAGAGCTAACACAGACACACTCATGTGTGCTTCCAAGGAGCTTTTTGCAAGTAAACAAAATAAAATACCCCAGAAACATTACACTACATAGGGAGATAGTGCAAGGTTTCAAATATATCACAGTTTTTTTCCTATGGACAAAATTTAGCCAAAAGTCCTGTTCCACAGAGTTCATTGCTATCCCTTCCTCAGAAGAGGGTGAGAATGTTCTCCGCAGAGCTGCCATATTTAATTCATGTCCAGATTACACCTGGATAGAACCTGTTTCATTTCTATAACATAATTATGATTCCTAAGCATGTAGTTCCCAGATTTGGGTTTACATGAATAATATGCCTACAGACAGTGACTGGGGAAGTGCAGATAGGAGAGCAGTGTTAGGGCTCTGAGGGCACTAATAAGTCTTGGTGGCCCTAACCAGCCTCAGCTGGGGCGTCCACCCTCACCCATGGACCCAGCAGCCCTATTTAAGTTTATCCCCAAGGGCCTGCTCTCTTGACCTGAGCCTGAAGGAGTGATGGTCTCCAGTCAAGTGACAGACATGTGGTGGAGCCTCCCACCCTGGGCTGACTTCCTGGCTTGACCTTGGCTGTTCCCTGTCAGTGTGGGCTTGCAGGGTGGTTGTGGGAGCTGATCTTAAATCTGATCTGAGGAGCTGACCTCCACCTTGCTGTGATTCTGTTTTATGATCTGGATCTTTCTTGAATTTGTCTCTATGTTCAGCTTGCCTTGCTCAAGTAGAGGGGGTGGGATGGGGGATCCCTTTGCTTCCAGCTCACCTTCTCTGAGGGAGCAGAAGGTTGTTGAATCCCTGTTGTTCCCAGGATTCAAGCAGAATCCTTTACAGCTTCTGCTGACCTTTGCCTCACCTGTAAGGGCTTTCTTTCTACCACAGGGCATGGAGCAGAGAGGCAAAGAAAAGCATAGTGTTAAATGAGAAGGTATGTGCCAAGGAGAGGCAGAGAGCAAGTATTAATACTCCTTAAACAATAACCTGTAGGCTAAGGCACTGTGATACCGTGGTTATACCAGCATGGATTTTCTGCTTGCCAAGTCCTATCCATTTGAATTCTCTGTAGGGGACCAGGCAAAAATGGAAATGGCCTCAAGCATACTGTCTGAAGGAGCAGCCCCAGGGAAGTGTGGCATCCTTTATCCTTCATCTAGCTGATCTCAGCTCTGCCTGGAGATGTCCAACATTATTCTGTGAACTGCTTGTAATGTGAAAGTCGCTCATGACCATGCATAGCTCACCTAAATTATTTGGCAACTGCTTTGAATCATAATTTCTTTGATAAAATAGGAATCCATTCACAAACAACTCCAGAAAGGTCAAAAATCATAAAAGTTGTGATTTGCAAAGACATGCCAGTTAAATAATTGCACTGCTTTTATCCAAGTACTCCAGTGTCTTCAGCTGATGAGTGCTGTCAGTCATTAATTGCTATTACTCTTAACAGTCCCTCTGAAGTCAGATGTTGTCTTCATCTTTCATAAGAGTAGGAAAAGTCCTGATATTAGTAAACATACTCACTCTTTTCAGTCGATATAATCCCTACCAAGCACATTTTCACGTCAAGAGTGTTTATTTGGTGCAGTATGTTTTTCATACTTAGTCATGGTAGCATTTGTATGTCTGAAAGCTTGTGTCTGTCAGAGGGTGTTGAGAACAAACCAAGCAGTAGCTTATACCAAGAGCACACTCCTTCTGTTCTTCTGAACAGGTGTGCGTAGTTAAACAGGCTGAAACATAATTTTACAGTCACATTTTATCTAACTCATAGGTTTGAGATGGGCAGAGGATGCAAACTGTATGGCTGTGGGTTGAACCACTTTCAGATGGAGCCAGCATTCTTTGTCTATGCCAAAATAGTTATTCTTACATGACAGATGTAAAATTTGAGACATGTTTCATGCTCTGTTTTATTCAGGAGCAAAGGGAGACAGAATTCTGGGAGAGATACAGGAGTATTATGGGGCATTTAGGACCACTGAATTATGAGCAACTAGTCATAGTGACAACACTTTGATGATACAGTATACTGTTTGATAGGGAAAAGAGTGGGTTTTTTGCCAAATAGTTATAGATTAAGATAAGAGGTAAAATCATATGCACTTAGTTTTAAACATAAGGAAAATTATTTCTAGGACAAGCTGGAGAACATTATCTCTCTGTGATGTTCTCTCGTGGTTAATTTTGTTTTCTGGACATGTATCCTTTATAACAGTAGTATATCCTGTCCCTGAAGTGCTTTCACTAGTTAAGAAAGGGCTACTCCTGCACATTTTTACAGACTGTATCAGTCCTTATGAGACCTGCACTGTTGTCTTGGTTTTGGCTGTAATAAACTTAATTTTCTTCCTAGTAGCTGGTACAGAGCTGTGTTTTGGATTCAATACGAGACTAACATTACTAACAAACTGAAGTTTTAGATGTTGCTAAGCACTGTTTGCCCTAAGTCAAGGACTTTTCCATTTGCCATGTTCTGTCTGTGAGCAGGTGCACAAAAAGCTGGGAGGGAGCAGGGCCAGGAGAACTGACCCAAACTGGCCAAAGGGACATTCCATACCATAGGGTGTCATGCCCAGTATATAAACTGGGAACAGGTGGCCAGGAGAGGCCGATTCAGCTCTGTGGGTCCTGCTGGGAGCAGTGGAGGAGCACAGTGTGCTGTGATGGGGCACCCTTCAGAAGACCTAGCCTTGAAAGACATGCAGTGAGCCACTGGCTTGGCTTTTGTCAGTGGATGGGACTCATTTTCACCACTTGCTGGCTACGCCTGGGCAGCCTTGCAGAGACCTTTCATGTTGGGTTTGGGGTTTTCTTCCCATATTTCCTCCAGATGTCCACAGTAAACCAGTCTGCTCCGAGCAGCTCAAACTATTAAATATAACTCCTTTTAAAACATTATCTTTTAATCCTTAGTATTATGCGTGAAAGTAAGAACAGATGAATGTGGCTTAAGCAAGAACTATTCTATCAGACAGAAAAAGTTGTGGGTTTTTACTGTGGGGGTGGTGGGACAGGTTGCCTAGAGAGATTTTGAAGTCTCCATCCTCAGAGGAATCCAAATCCTGCTCAGCACAGATCTAGGAAGCCTGAGGAGCAGGAGGCAGAACTAGACAATATGCAGAGGACCCCTTCCAATCTCAACTCTTCTTTGAAACAAAGAGCTCTTCAAAGAGTCTTTCTTTTTAAACTGTTGTGTACTTATATGGCATAATAATATTTTTAATTCATAAATTCTTTTTTTTTTTTTTTGCATCCAGAAACACTTGTCAGAGAATAGTTGGCTGTATTGCTCAGCATTGTCTATGAGCCAATAATAGCTGCATAGACAGTAATCAGAGGGCATTCTTTTGTAAAAGTGGTGAAAATAATAATGCACTGCACATTAATGGGTGCGCTACTTGCATATTAATGGTGTGCAAATTTTCTAGTCCTCATAGATAATTTTTACTAATTTGCAATAATGTTTTTCTAATTTAGTGATTTACGTGTTTTACTATCGAAATAGTCCTAAAGCTTTCTTTTCACCTGTGCACCTTTGAAACGGGAAAAATGCAGGTTCCTGGGCTGATTAAGATATTACTGTCAGAAAGAATTTAATGAATATGAAAACCAAAAGGCAAAGTGCTTTTACACTAGTTCTGGAAATTTTTCAGCAAAACAATCCTAGACTGACCTGAATTGCAGGGATTGTTTTTATTAATATACAATAACCTTCTTTAAGTGGAACAAAATGTCATGCTGATTGATAAATAACCTACTCAGCCTAAATCTAAATCAACTCATTTAAGATATGGGTAACTGCAGATTTACAAATAAATTAATTTACTATATCCTTTCACCAGTAAGAATTAACAATTTGGATAAAGGACATTGGGAAAAGCAACATTTCTCTGAAAGACCTTTTTAAAAGATCATCTAGTTTGGGTGTCTGGGAGTCAGAAGGAATTTACCTTAACTCCACGATATATCTCTCACTCCATGATATAACTCACACACCTAAACTGATGAAAGTAGATTACCTCCAGTAAAAGACAAAATAAAACTCACATACCTTTCTGCATCACCAGCCCAGCATAATGCAATTGGTGTTGCTCTGCCTTACAGTTCAGCCTGGGTGCCATGGTGTGTTAGAGATCACCCAAGCACAGCATTCCCATAGTACTCTGATTTATTTCCAATACACCTCATGTCTAATTTAAAGAGGAATTGGTGTATGGGGTTTTTTCAGCTCATATTTCTCAGGGATTTCTGAGAGCTAGAGGATTCCTGAAGTACCAGATTAGCAAATCCTTCCAGTGACCAGGAGAATGATTTGGGGTGCAGTATCATGGTAATCAGAGGGCTGGAATAGCTCTCCTATAAAGACAGGCTAAGTGATTTGGGGTTGTTCTGCCTGGAGAAAAAAAGGTTCCAGGGAGATCTTAGTGCTGACTTCCAGTACCTAAAAGGGGCCCACAAAAAATCTGGAGAGGGACTTTTTACGAGGGCATGGAGTGACGGGACAAGGGGAAATGGCCTGAAACTGAAAGAGAGTAGGGTTTAGACCAGATACAAAGATGTGAGGGTGGTGAAGCACTGGAACAGGTTGCCTGGAGAGGCTGTGGATGCCCCATCCCTGGAAGCGTTCAAGGCCAGGCTGGATGGAGCTCTAAGAAACTTGGTCTAGTGGCAGGTGTCCCTGTTCATAGGGTGTGGGGGGTTGGAAATAGATGATTTTTAAGGTCTCTTCCAACCCAAATCATTCTATGATCTAAGATTATCAAAGGTGGTTCTGGGTGGGATTTTGAAAGTGTCATCTGACATCTGCTGCAAGGATCAGCCTAAATATCCCTGCCTGCTCTTTAAGTTCATTACTCCTTGCTGTATGTACTGTGAGCATGAAGAGTAATTTACTCCTTCTCCTTGCCCGTTTGTATGCAGTGCATCCTACCCGAGATGCATTTCCCATGAGTGGTGCAAAGACACAAAACTCATGATTTCCACACATGCTTTTCCATGGGAATTTCTTTCCACAAAAATTTCTAAGACTCTACAGGAAAATAAATGTTTATTTCAAGCCTTTTAATACTTACTCAGTCCTACATTTGCTGGCCTCTTCTGTGCAATAACAGGACAGTTTTCTACTCCCATCTATTTGCTTATTTTCATAAAGCAGCTTCAACCAGTCAAGACAGAATGCAAAAAGAGATCAGAATCCTATCGCAAATATCTTAATTTCAAAGCCCAGCTCCATGTTGCTAGCTGACAGCTAGGTGCATCCTTCTGAGAGGAGATCAAAGCCAAAGCCCTTGCAAGCCAGGAAATGCAAGGGAGAGACCATCACTCTTCTCCCAGAGATCACATGGGGGATGAAAACACCTTGTTTATGTACAATGTAAGTAATTGTATGTTTCTTCACAAGCATTAAAATTTAAAATTGAGACAGGCAGAACATTATTTTTCTATCAGACTCATCCAAAACATGGGCTGAGGGGTAACACTTGGGAAATGGCAAGGATCTGCAAGCAGGTGAACTGGTGAAGCCTGGCTTGCAGCAGGTCTATGCCTGCTTACTGGCAGTTCTGGATGTCTCAGAAGGCTTGGCCTTTCCCAAAGCCCCTCCCTGTCCTAATGCTGATTCCAAAACTTTCCGGAAATTAGATGTTGAGATCTTTAACCTAACAGATATTTATTCTACCACCTTACATGGTTAGAAACAGCTCAGGAGTCTTATTGCCTTCAGTATTATACTTTTAGTGTCATTCTCAAAATAAAGCTGATCTAAAATACCATATCAACTGTTAAAGTTAAGAACAGGCTACAATAAATCAGGATACCTGCCGAGCAGCAGCTGATTGTTTCACAAAATGTCACATCATTTTTTCTGGATCACTGTAGCAAGCCCTTAATTACTCTCACAAGAAGGAAGAAATTATTTTCAGGAGCCTAGAGATGTCAGGTCTATGCTGAGGAACTCATACAAAAAAAGGGGAAAGGCTCAACTTTGTTTTCTTATGCATTTGGTTCCAGTTGTGAACACAGCTTAATTTCAGGAAGTAGCTGTGATATTTTGTGCAATTTACTTTAGGGCTAAATAAAGAAGAAAACCGTTCTTACTGTTCTATTGACTTCACTGATTCCTTTGAGAGTAATCAAGTTAAGAGCAAAAACAGTGGGTCAGGCTTAAACTGAAATAGGATGAATTATTTGTTCTTGAATTTTGTAACAATTTATTATTAGAGACAGGCAGATTATAACATTTTAAAGTATTAATTTTCTTGCATTGCAGTGCTTCATTTCGTAAAATCCATGCTCTTTTTATTACCAAATTAATTTGTTCAAACACAAGGATTCTTAAGAGAGAGATGTCTTTGGGGAAGAAAATCTCCTTTTAGGGATTCCTTGCTAATCCTATAGTTTAATATCCCAGGTAAGCTTTGGCACTCACACCCTTTGTGCCTTTTGGTACCTGGAACTTGTGCTCAGATTTGCAGAGGTGCTCAGACTGTGCTGGAGAAGCTGCTCAGTTACTCCTCTCTGACCTTTTGTGCTGTTTTTTCATTTGCAAATTCTTGCTCCATTTGCTGATTTACATTACCCAGAATTCTGCATAGTAATACATGGGTGATCTATAACATTTATCTTGAATATGGGCTCTAAATAAGAGGGTTAAAGGCTGTTTCTCAGTTTACATCCAGATCTTCTGAATGGTTTGTCATGGAATAGTTTTCCAGTCATAAGAATGACAAAGTGAGTCACAGCCCTTAAAAGCCAAGGACGTTTCTTCCAACTAGCATAACCTAGTGTTCACTGAAATGTTTGATTCTGAAAGGTGGTAGCTATTTTGATGACAGACTAGTCTTCCTCACTTCACTGCATTTATTCTGTTCATACAGACTCTGTGCAGATAAATGCATGTGCTTCATTTCAGTACAAGAATGGCATCTTCTTGAATGATTTTCCTGGAAAACAGTAGCATGCTCTGGTTATAATATTGTTTCAGACTGATAAAAAAGCTATGCTCTCTTTTATCCCACTGGGTTCTAAGGAGGCACACTTTAAACAGGTTCTTACCAGTCTTTCCAGATTATCAGGAGTAGTAAGTTAGAAGTGTTACAGATCAGAGGAAGAGGTTAGGCACAGAACCATTTCCATCCCACTTTGTCTTTTCTGTATTTAGTCAGGAGATATGTTTGAAATGAACTGCAGAAAGGAGGTCGGAAGGGACATTTTTTTCTGCCTAGGGGGAGAACATGGTCTTTCAAGCAGTAGTGTAACAGAGGGAAACAAGCCTCAAGTACGGCCTTGTCAGTGAGTTGATTTGAACAATGATGGAATACGAAAATAGGTATGTCCAAAATTCTTTGCATCTGGAGTGCTGTTCTCCCTCTCTCAGGACAGTTCTAGGATCCACAGTGAAGTGCAGTGGAAACATGATAGACAGCCCTGGAGTGGCCAGAGGAAAAGCCCAGCCTGCAGAATGGAGTGTCAGTCTGTCTGTACATCAAACAGGAGAAACGTGGTTTCACGGGAACACATCAAGTGCCTCCCACAGAAGCTCAGTAACTCTGAGTTGGTTTTTTGTTGGGGTTTTTTTTGTTGTTGTTTTTATTGACTTGTTTGGTTGGTTGTTGTTTGTTTGGGGGTTTTTTGTTTGTTTCTTTATTTCTTTGTCTACTTCAGATCCTCTGTCTTTAACTTGTAACTTGGTATCTGTGGTGTCAAGGGAGACCTGGGAACTGATACCATTTTTAATGCTGCTTCTAAGCCTAAAGCAAGCAGGACATTCAGCCAGTGACTTGGGCTGTCTGTAATTAGTGTTTCTAATCTAGGCAGATACTTCTACAGGGGCAAAATCACATAAGGCACCTCTGAAATAAAAGTTCGTAACAGATTCTTCAAGGAGACTCCAGGCCTTTCTACTCACTTCCACAGGGGTACTCACTTCTACATAACAGAGATAACCTGACCTCTTTAAAAGAGTATTTGTTTGGTACCACTGATAAATCAGTACACTGAGAGATATAACACCTGAAGCTTTCCCTTTTGCAAAGTATGTTCACACCTTCTCCTCACTGTCATTCTTATCAAATCAGCTCCTTTTCCTCTCATCATCATTCATATGTCTTTTTAAGGGTGCTGGATAAATATTCCTGGTCACCAGTGCAATCTAGTTTGCAATGGGACAAATACAGAGTTTTCTCTTCATGGCAGCACCAGCCTGCAACATTCTCATTGATACTGCCCTTTAACCTCATACTCTTCAGCAGTCTCTCATTGCCTGCTCTTTATTCTTTTGTTCTTCTTTTTCAAAGGAATTATAATGCATTTCTCCTTTCATGTTCTCCACCACATCCTATAAATGAGTTGTATTTTCTCCCATCAGGCTTTTAACATGGCTGCATAATTTTCCAATTGATCCATAATTTATAAGGTCCAAAACCTGATGAAAATTAATGGCAGAAATCACAGTGTCTTCCTCAGGAGTCTTGTCAAGCTGGAATGTTACTGTGCAGCCACGTTGTGCAACCAGGCTTTCAGACTCACTTTGAACTACTCAACTGCTCTGAAAGCTCAATCTGCTCAGGAACATTGGTTCCAAATTGCCCTGTTAATCTTCCTGTCTGAATCAGCTCTGGAATGTAACTACAAACTGCTCTATAAGACCTAAAAATTGCAGTCACGGCAGTTTTGATTTCTTCTTTAATTTAACTATATTTATTACCTAGCAAGCACGTGTGGTAAGGATCCTGTGTAATAATTAGATTATGTGTGACCCAGAATATCAGGAATACTTCTGCAGGTCATGGTTGGACAGGTACCTCTTGAGTGACAGTGATACTATGAAGATATTTTTACTTTTCCTATCATGAAAAAAGATAAATCTTTTTCTCCAGTCGATCATTTAATTTCCATATGGGCAGAGGAGGCCTAATAGCGCAAGGAAGACTAGTGCTTTGGCACTTACCTTTAGATGTTGAGGTTCGCAATTCAAATTGTAGGTGCACAGTGACACCTTCTGGAAGCTTGTAATGAGCGTTCCTGAGCTGCTTCCTCCATCGTCGGGAAACTCACGATTTTTGTATGTAGAAGCGAATCTTTTTCTGGTCAGCCTTTTGACCAGACATTTGCTATAGGGTCTGTCATGTTGCTGGCACATACACTAACAGAACATGGTCGTGATGGAAGAGATTTTTCTTTTTAAGTCAAGCCTGACCTGTAAGGATTTTTAATGATTCCAAATAATTCAAAGGTTTATGGGAAAAAAAAAAACAAAAAAACAGGATAGAATTAGAGATGGATGCTAGCCTCATGGTTTAAAACAAAATGTAGCTGGCATTATATTTTTAATTATTTAATGTCATACATCAGGTGAGAGGGTTAGAGAATATAGTGAAGATTCAATATGCCAAACATGACAAATTAAATGAATGACAGTTTCTTAGTGCATTTGCACTTCAGCAAAGATTTCATTTTTTGTATGTGTCACATTGCAGACCTTCTCTACACAAGCCACCAGCTTTCCTGGGTAGTCTGCCAATCTGCCAGAAACTCTGTATCATCAAGGATTTGAAGCACATGAGTTGGGCCACAGAGCACTGTCTGAGGGCTCACAAACTCCACAGAACCTGCACCCATCAGCTGGACTGGGCCAGAATGGGGAGTAGAACCATCACTGAGCTGACTCTGATGCTCTGAAACCCAGCATTCAGTGCTATTACTGGAGAACATATCTTTATTTCTAATATTGAATTCCATCTCAAATGTTACTTCCCCAAGTTTCCTCTGCCTTAGAAGTAACAAAGATGTGATATGTAGGAGTGGAAAAGAAACAGAGTTGTGAGTGGAGACAGCAGAGGCTTCCTGCAGCTTTGGAGCAGACACTAACTGATATAAATACTGAAGCTAAGGGTTTTGTCAAAACATACATATGGAACTGGACAACCCTGAGAAAATACATCACCCTAGAAAATGACCTTACAGTGGTGAAATAATTATCAAAGCACTATGCAGAGCCACCAACTGCAAAAAATTGTGCCTTCACTGAGATCTAAATCATCTAAGTCTAACCATTCTGATAACGTTTCAAGCCCTGATGTAATGCAATCACAGATTTTAGCATCAGATCCTGAGGAAACCAAATCCTCCAGCAGAAAGCTGAGAGACACCCTGTGACTGCATGAATGACATGACAGTGGGACTTTCACACTTTGGCCTACACAAAATAATTTCTACTGGTTAATTAACGCACCACTACCAGTGTTGATGATGATTCCATTTTATTCTTCCTCCCATCAACATTGAACCTATATTTCCTATTTGAAACCAACTACTAATAGATCCATGAAGAAAAGTGACTTATGCCTGTAAGGAATTGATGTTGAGAAAATACAAATATATTTAAAAGCTCAGCAAAGCTCTTTCCCATAATATCACTGGTATTATGTTCACTTCAGAATATGGGTATTTAAATGCATTTTTTATTTTGTTTTTCTTTTTACATTTTTAGTTTTTATTAAGGGATAAGAGAAAGCAAATACTAGAATGCTGCTAGAATACTGACTTATAAAGAAAATTGAAGTTCAGCTGAAGTCCCTGGAAACTCATTCTCCTTCTGAAAATATCTCCTTTCCCAGAAAAGTCTATCAGTCTTCAAAATGATTTGTAACAAGTGCACTTTAATGTCAACGAAAAAGGTAAAATGTGGCTTCTTACTCTCTGTTTGAATTGCTCCCGAATTTGCTATGAATCAGCTCCATTCAATGGTCTAGAAACTCTCTTTGTAACAATTTAAGGGAGCAGGAAACACTGAAATAGACTAGCACACAAAAGCTGCCATACAAATGTGTATGACCTCTCCTTGGGCAGGGAGCAGAAGTTCAGGTATGAGACCAGCATTCAGCCTTCACACCTTAAAGCCAAACAGGCCCCAAAAGAGCTGATAATGTGCATTATGTCACTCACTGACATGTGACTGCAGGAATGATGGAATACAATGTTATTGTAATGCAGATACATGTTCTGTATTATCTTTCTTATCACCTGTTCTGAACAGTGAGAACAAATTTAAAAGAAAAAAAAAAGGTGCCATACAAGTTTTCACTAAAAAATAAAATAAATAAAAACAATAACCGATTTCTTCATTTCCACAAAGGCAAAATTAGGAAAACATGTTAACTGGACAAGTTTGCAGAAAGGAGAGTGGAGTCTAAGAAACATATAAAGGGCCAATATTAAGTAGCAACCCTCATATAAAGCCATCCCGTTCTGATCTAGAATAAAAGAAAACTACTGCATGCTGGATAGAATTTTCTTCTAAAAGTTTATCAAGAGCTTATGTAGTCGAATGACAAATCTTCAGGAAAGTCCAGTAAAGGGTGGAGGTTGGTTTTCTACTGCCTGATATACTGGTAGATAATATCAATATGGAAACCGGGTCCTGATTTATTATTTACCTTGTATGTTACAAAAAAAAAGGTGTCACTATATGGGATAATTATATTAAATACACAGTTCATGTGTAAGCTCTCAGTTTTCCATAATGTATTTTTTGAAAGAGAAACAAGAGCAAGATGAAACACTCCCATGCCTTGCTAGATTGACATTTTGCTTTCTCTCTGTCCCAGTGAAGCTGACTTAACCTGAACAAAGTAGAGCAGTAGAGGGGACCAAGAGTAAGGTCACAGAGACACATGCAGAGCAAGCTGCTCTGATGATTGAGGGAATTTCTTTCATGCATGAGAACTGTATGCTCACATTCCTTTAGAGACAGAAAGGGTTTCAGTCTGTGTCTCTCAGCTGTCTCAACTCTAAACCCCATTTTGTCAAAGTCCAAGCCCTTGTTTATGCAGTTCTGTGTTATGCAGCTGAACATCAGCCTGCATCCATCATTCAGGGAGGAAGGAGAAGAAGATGACTATGTTAACAGTTTTGAGAGGACTTTATGCCTCCACACCATTCAGCTGTTTCAGGATGTGGTTGTGTACACATGCAGTGATGCAGAGGTACCTGCCTGCAGAGCGAGACACAGTTGCCTACAACACCAGTCACCGGAAGATAGTTAGCTATGGTGGCTTTGTTTATCCAACAGCATTTATGCTAGGGAGCATAAATACCATATTTTTATACAATACTACCCGCCATCACTATGCATCATGGATTCTGAAAAAAAGATAGCCTTCTTTAATAAGGTGTTAGAACCATAGAATGGTTTGCGTTGGAAGGGACCTTAAAGATCATCTCATTCCAAACCCCCTGCCATGGGCAGGAACAACAGATCATGACTCTCCTGAGACAAATGGAAAGGATGATGGAGCAAGAACATACCTTCCAAAGGGATTACACTCTGCCAGCATTTTAAACCTGAACTTGATCAAGCATTCCTGCTAAGATTTAGAAAGCCACCTGGGACTGTAGTCTAGAGAGGTCTTAGGGGAGTCACACTTACTCACCAGTCTGAGAAGTGACTGCCTCTCCTGGTAGAGTGACCAAGAGCTGAATTCAAAGGCCAGTGGTGTTAACAGATGTTTTGGGCTTGGTCTTAAGCCACATAAACAACCACCTCAGTACACTTACTGAGACTTTGTTCCCTTTTCTCTGCCAGGGAGTGAGGCAGTGTCATTTAATCCTACTTGTCAAACCTGTAACACCATAGGTCCTGTCTGGGCCTTGGCAATTGTAGTTTGGCACGGAAATCTGTTCAGCATCAGTTCTATGCTTTCTGCCACAACCAAAAGGGCAGAGATTTGCAGAAGGCTCCTTGCCACCGGGCAGGAGCAATACTCAGAGTGGGGTTGTGGGGTGAGAATCAACCTTTCTGGTTTTTCTGCTCTCCTGGGAACATTGTCCAGTTTCTGCGGTAGTTCACCTCTCCAAACAGACCTAGGGGAACTCTCTGCTGCTAAGCAACAGCAAGCTCTCCTTCTGTGTAGGAATGGCAGCTTTCCCCGCTGGTTTCAGCTCTAACGAGCACCTTCCCCTGGCATCAATGGTACCACAGCTGTGTTCTCCCATTGCTGTAGCAGTGCCTTTGGCCTTCAGGGGCAGTGCCATCACTGTGGGAAGGGCTTTCTTCACACTGTGTAGGCTCCACTCTGTCTCTTTGATATCTGGTTGTAGGCCAGAAATAGGGACAGTGTTTTGGGGTGGGCTGAACCTTGATGAAATAGTGAAGCCCCAAACAAAAACAGGTAGAAATCATTGCTAGAGAAAAGGGAAGCAGAGCGGTGATTTTTTCCGCTCCTGCTCGGGGTCCATGCTCCATCAAGGTGGCTCCTTCTTTGCAGGACAATGGCATTCAGCAAGGAAGGGCAATGTCACACTTCCCTGACGCCCGCAGACCGCGGCCGGCCCGCCGAGCTTCCAGGCCACGGCGGGGGGCGGCGGGCCAGGTTCAGGACCCTGGACAGGTCCGGGCGGCAGTGGCTCTGCTCTCCGCTCCTCGCCGCCGCTGCAGCTCCGTCCGTCGTCTGCGGCTGGCTTTTCGGGTGGGGATTTTCCGGGGGTGCTCTTCGGTGTAGGTTGTAAGTGGCTAAATTCGTCCCCGTGCTCCTCTGTCACTATGGCCAGCCCCGAACCCCAATGGGCACTGGCGGGGTACGAGAGGCGTCCTCCAGCCCTCACCTAAAGGACCGGCTCGGAAAAGTTAAAGACAGAGCGTACATGGGGGCAAGAGGTGGTGCGAGGGCAGCCGGTATGGGTTCACGGCTGCCGCCACTCCAACCCTCATCTTAGCACTGCTGGGCTGTGCGGGGTCCCCGCCTGCCCCCTCGGTGATGCTCACTTTGTGTTTCTCTCTCTCTCTTTCTCTCTTCCCGCCCCGTCCCTCCGCTCCCACACCTCCCCCGCTCGCCGCAGACTCCGAGGCCTGCCAGGCTCCTCGCCTCGCTGTCAGCTCTGCTCTCCAGCCCCTTCCTGCGACCGCAGCTCCCTGCCCGCCGGCCTTGCCCGCGCTTCGTCTCGGCGCCCCGTCGAGACGCCCCGGAGCCCCGCTTCTGTCCCGCGGGCTTGGCGGCATTGCTGGCCGGGAGCGGGGCGCCCGCCCGCTGCCCGCTCGCCGCCCTGCTGCGGGGCCGCTGGGCTGAGCCGCCTCCGGCCCCCGCCCCGGCCCCGCCGCCGCCCAGCCGCCTCCCCCCGGAGCGCCGGAGATGCCCGGCGTGCCACGGAGCCGCGCCGCCGCAGCCCCGCGCTGCCCCCGAGCCTCCCAGCACCGTGAGTACCGCTCGTGGGGCCGCGTCCACCTCCTTCTCCTCCTCCTACTCCCCGCACAGAAGTCCGCCCACGTGCCCTCAGCCGGCACCGGCGTGGGAATCTCGGGGGCGCAGGGCGAGCTCCCGCGGCAAAGCTCCCGGGTGCCACGGGCGAAGCCCGCCCGTCCCCACCTGCCATCCCCAGCGCTCCCGGGTCCGCTGGCTCCAGCAAGGCGGCTCCTGCAGCCGCCCGGCTCCGCACCCGGTGCGCGGGCGGGAAGGGAACAGCCCCGACGGCAACCGCGTGCCCAGCTCCGGGAACCGGGAACCGGGAACGCCCAGAGCGTTCACGCACCCGTTCAGTCTGGATTTCACGGGAAGACAGGGTCGGTCTGCTCGGGAACGGCGGAGGCACTAGCCAGCCGCAGTTGTCCCGTTAACCCTTGCCCCGGCAGACGACGTCTGGGACTGCCGTGGGGTGGAGGCGGCAGATCATTATCGGTGAGAGAATCCCTTAAACGTGGCGGTGTTTCTAAGGGCGCCGCTGCTGAGGGTCAGCCCGGAGGAGCGGGGTGAGCGCCCAGCCCCGCGGCCCCCGGCACACGCCTTGCCCGGAGCCGCGCTGCGCGGCTGCCGCAGCCGTGTCACACCTGCCCCGCTGAACGGGAGAGCGAGCCCGAGAGAGCCGGGCGGCGGCGAGCCCTGCGCCGCTGGAAGGCAGGAGGCGGCTAGGGGAGGGAAGACGTGTATCCCTGCAGTTGCTAAAAATGCGAGCGTGTTCCAGAGCTGCGTTGACAAGCCCGGCTCTCCTCTAAGGCGTCCGTGAACACTGAAGCACCAGTACGGAGCCCCGCGGCGGCACCGCCGCCTCTCCAAGCCCTTCCCACTCCCTCCCATCAGCGCACACACACACACACACACACGCACGCACTTCTCACACACGCTCCACTCACACGCTCTCACGCCGGTCTCTCCGGCATTTCTCCCTGCGGCGCCGGTCCCATGGCTCCCCCCGCGCCTTCCCCGGTCCGCCGCCGCGGTGCGGGCGCTGCCGCATTTAATCCCTTTGCGAACCGGCCCTGAGCCGTAGCGGCCCCCGGTGTTCGCCTCGCCAGGGGCGGCCCGGCGCCAGCCCACCCCGTCGGGCCGTGCGGGGGCGGGGAGCGCGGGCTGCCGGCCTCGCTCCCTCCGGCTCCGGCCACGGCGAGCGAACCCACCCGCGGCCGCACCGTGAGACGAGCCCGCGGGGGTCGGGCGCATGCGTGGGGCTGGCGAGCCACCGTTCCCGGTCGCCCAGCCCGCCGGGACCGGAGGGGAAGCGTGCGAGGACGCCCAGGGGGGCCCCGCCGCCGACACCGTAAGTAGCGCTCGGTCCCGCTCGGCAGCAGCCGGGCACCACAGCCCGCGCTCCGGGCAGGCGCGGACTCGTCGCCGGCAACCACGACCCTCGTGCCGCAGCTGGAGCCGCCCCGGGTGCAGCGGGACGGGACGGGACGGGACGGGACGGGACGGGACGGGCGGCGCTGCCGGCGGTGTCCCCCGCGGCCGGGGCGGGACAGCGGCTGTGGCCGCCCTCCCCAGGAGGAATGGGAGGGACTGGGCGAAAAAGGCGCTTCCCCGGTCTTCCGGAGGGTCGGGAGATGCAAGCCGGGAGCGCCCGGCGCTCGGGCTCGCACCGCCACGTCCCTCCCCAGGGGCTCCCAGCGCAGAGCCCGGGTAGCACCCGGCTGACCTCGGCTAGGCGAGCGGGGTCAGGGTCCCTCTCTGGGGCGGGATCGCACCCCGGGCCGCGCCACTTCCCCGGCCTCAGCGCAGGTAACACCTCGCCATGCGCTCAGGGGCCCTTCTGCCTCGTCTCACGAGTGCGACCGAAGATAAGGCAGCATCCGTGCCCCCGCCCCACCGTGAAGGGGATCCCGCGGTGCGCCTGTTCTCGGAGACCGGGGCTTCCCTGCCAGGTTAGGGAGATAAGCAGCAACAGGCGAGCGCTTCCATAGAGAGTCTTCCAGTATCAGCCTGCCTCATCAAGCATCCTGAGAGGAGATGCTTCCTGAGCTTCCTGAGCTCTGTCATTAGGTAATGTCAGTGGGTAAGAAAAAGCAGGTAACGAAAGTCTGACATAAATGCAGAAAGTGAAATAAGATTATCCTTGTACACTCCAGTAAGGACCTACAGTAATTTAATACCGGTGTAATTTACTTGATGCAAGCGTTCGATTATTTCATTTTTGCTGTTGAAAAATGTAAAATGACAACTTTTCCTAGGGCACTTGTCGCTATGACGTAATAGCAAGGAGTCTCCTTGTACCTCTGTTGCACACACAGAATGTCAGCACCCGGGCCAGCACTCTGCAGAGCTATGGTCTGTGGAGGTAGCTACTACCACTGCTGTATTACAGGACCAGAAACAGTAAACACTACCACTGCTGTATTACAGAACACCAGAATCAGTATCTGCTAGGAGATTCCTAGTTGTGGTTCCTAAAATTAGGAACGTCGTGTTAAAATTAGGAGTGTCTCTCTAAACTCAGAGCCAACTGAATGTAAAACTAGCACTACGTTTTATAAAATGTTCAAAGGTAAGAGAACTGTTACTTTATTTCCCCTTCAATTTTTTTCTACTCCTCACACCAATACCTATTTTGGTATCTTTACTCTGGGTCCCAAATACTTAATCATGGAAGCGTCACCTCAGCTGTTACACACCTGCTACCCCTTACTTAGAACAGTGAGCATATTTCAGAGTGAGTAGTGATGTCTGAGGACTGAGCTTGAAATACCAGGGAGGAGTTTTCAGACTATAGGGTGCCTGTGTCTCTTGGAGCTCAGGTCAGACGTTGATGAATTCGAAGCGTTTAAGCAACTATCAGTACTCAGTCACTTAGAGAAATTCATCCCATCTTTTTGTCACTAAGAAAAGTGACAAAGTCTTGGAAATACTCTGGAGATCTGGCATTCAGAAGGAAGAGGATTCTTAGCTAGAGGTTCATTACTCCTCACTTGCTGTTTTCAAAACTTGTCAGAGCCAGGTGAAGCAAGGAAGCCCAGGAGGTGTCATGGCCAACGTGAATGTGTGCTGAGCCAAACTCTGACCCTCCTTCAGCCTTAAATTCACTTTGGTACTACTCCTCCTGGCTGACACTGCCGGTTGGCACTACAGCCGAGCTCCCCAGGCAGAGGGTTGCTATCACAGTGCCTGCCCTGCAGAGCAGCCAGATGCCAGTGTAGTACAATCCGAAGTGAAGCGCGACAATCGGAATCAATAGGAAACAGTGTGTGAATCACCGCGTAACGCACTCCAGGGTGAGTCATCCCGATTCAAACCAGCTTTCAGACCAGGGCAATGTCAGTCAGCTTCTCGCACAGTTCAATATGAGTCAGATCTCAGCACCGAGTACAATGTGAAATGAGTCACTGACTAATACAGCGCCATGTGCCTCCAGTACCCAGTGCGAGTTGTCAGAGCTTCTGTGTGATATGAGTCACTTCATAGTACAGTAAAATGGGCTTTTTGGAGGCCATTCATAATTAAGCACAATGCAACCAAGCGCTCAGGAGGAGATAATGGGAGTGAGCAGAGTAAACTGCTACAGGCACCAGTTTCACTGCATAGTAGAGAGGTTTGTAAAATACTAGGATGAATGGTTTTTTAAAATTTTATTGTTTCTCAAAACAAGCTGCATAAAAATAACTAGAAGCAGGTACTTCCTCTGACATCAGAGCCAGCAAAAGCAGGGTTGAAGCAGTGGTAAAAATCCCAAGGTTGGAGAAGACTGTGAGTTTTTTTGCTTCCAAGAGAGCTGATCAGTCAGTGTGACTGACATACCTCCACCCAGGCCGACCCCAGCTGCCACAGAAGACAAGGCAAGGGATGCTGACAGCTTGTGCTGGGCAGAGGACAAGATCTTGACACTGATTTAACTTAATTGCAGTTTGCAGTGACCTAGTTTGTGAAGGACTCAGCATGGGATGAAGTTATATCCATACTTGTATTCATACTTATATTCATACTGCTCCACTGTCACAGCATCCACATAATCAGCTGGACGGAAACAACAGGTTGCTTTTTCTATGAAAGTGGTAAAGAATTCTCTCATGTCTTTCCCTTATTACAGGAGAAATAATGACAGTGACCCTGCTAATTACAAATTAGAGTAACATTTTCAATGAAGTCTCTTGTGATAAAATCCAAACTAAAAATTCTTTCTCCAGAGGATATAGGGCATCTCTCTAAAAACAAAACAAAACAAAACAACAAACAAAAAACCAAACAAACAAAAAAAAACCCCACAAAAATTCCGCTGAAGCCCCAAGTAACTAGGTTTTTAACAAGAAAGTCAGATTTTTCTCAGAGAAAGACTTTAGTGCAGGAAGTTTTTTGCAGTGGCCAACTGGGCAGAACTGAACACCAAAGGAAAAGGAGCAGAAGACATCGAAGGCATTGGTAGAAAAATACCCGTTACAGGTGACACGATCAAGGCACCATTACCAGTTACTATGTGGGTGTGATACACTTCCAGCCATTCCTTTTGAAATGTAAAACAATGCTTTAAGGTGGATAGATGAACTTGGCTCTTCTGAGCTGCTGCTCCTCTGGAAAAAAAAAAAATTAAGCAAAACAGGCAAAGGCACTCTGTTTCTGGCCATTTGACATAAGTGTCCCAAATTTCTTAGTTATATGATAACACTTTCACTTGCAACCTTATCCACTTTAGCCTTTAACAGACTTGGGCACAGCAGTGACGTAAAAAGCTGGCTTATTCCATATGCTGCCAGCTTCCTTTCTGCTAACCTCTGTCTTGCAGTCACGAACTCTCAACCATTTCAGCCACCCTACTACAATATGCCAAATCTCCCAATAATAGAAAATAACTTTCGAGGACCTACTAAGTGGGCAATCTGACAACTATGCCTAAAGCATGTGCATATGTGTGGGCGAGTTCATTAACATATATTAGAATTCTTCTCTGTCTAAAATAGCACACTGCTTGATGCAGAAAGCCTGCTTGTCACATTTGTCAATGAAAAGGAAGAAGCACGAGCATCAAATTTCCTGTTCATATTTGAGTTGTCAATGAACTGCCACAGGCTTCAGTGGGAGTTTGTTGCAGCCCCAAATATATCTGAATTGTTAAAATATAGATTTAGAGATTTATTTGGAATTTGACCCCAGTTTCAAGCCTCTTATGACATTAGTAGATAAGAACAGAATCTCTTCCAACTCACTGGTTATCACTGCTGGGAGGAACCAAAGATAAAGCAGCAATTGTGAGACTTACATAACCTCACCTAAAGCTCGCTGACACCAAGGGGTGGCTTTCATTGCTTTAGTGGAGTTTGGATCAGGCCTGAAGTATTTACTGTAAAATAACTGGACTATATGATCCACATCTGTGCACTCAGTCCAAGTGGCTGTCAGCCAGTGTTACAGCACAACGCTTCTCAGGCTGTGGAGTTACTGGGAAAGCTTCATGCTGTGGCCATGCAAATCGGCCCCAAGGAGAAGCTGAAGGCTTGCACACCTGCCTGATTGTAATGTGTACAAGGAGGAAACATTATGTCTAAGTAATTAAGTAATAGAATCTTTGAACTTTGAGCTGAGAAAATGTCACTGTGTTTTAGCATAAAGTGGGGATAAAAGTATAAAGTTTTGTCTACAATCTTCTGCATATTCCTGGGTTTGGGGTTTTTTTAAAATTTGGTTGGGGTTTTGTTTTGTTTTTTAAATTGACATTTGTGGCTTAGATTTTAAATATTCCTCCTTTGGGAATGCTTTTTTCTTGGTAGCCCACCTTTCTGCTGAGAAATTAGCAAATACTATAAATGTTACAACTAAGCCAAATATCACCTGAAGTGTTTCTAACCAGGGAAATAATTTTCACTCCTGACCTTTACACTCCTTTGTGTTTATAAGGTTACATAGAGAAATGGTTCATAATCTGAATGTCAGATAGGTATGCTTTGGAGTGGAAAAGGTATGGCAGACATTCTTATTTCACCACCTCAACATTACTCAAGGCATACAGTGGTTTTGCCACTATTGCCAAAACTAGCATCTCAGATGCTTGCTTAAATCCTTGGGCCTTTTTTTTAATTACTTATTAGCATTCAATAATATGAACACATACTTTTTATATGATTCATAGATGCTATCTTGCGGAATAAGAAGCAAGAACATGTGCCATTAATTTTCCTCTGTTTTTGTTTCATTGCTATTTCAGGACAATTTTATAATGGACTAAATTTCTTGTTACCATTACATAGAGAAGGACATCTCTTTTCCTTGGGAGATCCAGAAACTATGCACCTAGGCATCTGCAGAGATGCTATGTTAGATTGACTTGAAACAGTGAACCAGCTGGAGACAAGCTGATCACCTCAACTCCTACTCCCCTTTCTCATTTAAGCATTTGACTAATTGGCACTCTCCATGCAGAACTTGGATGGTTCTGTGCATTCCTCCAGGCAGGACCCACTGTGCCTAGACAAGTTTCTTTATGTTCCAATGTGCTGATTAACATCCAGGGTGGAGAATATCCAGAGACTCCAAAGCTACAAAATCAACCCAATTCTGCATAGACTGCAGATAGTCAGAGGAGACTTGTAAGTGGCCAGCCACTTGTCTGTAGTCAGAAGAAACTTTCTGCAGATGCAGAAATGATGATGCAGGGTAGACTCATGTACACAATTTAGGGAGGCAGAAGATGTTTTGCAGCTCCAGACAATCACCAGGGATGGATCATGCATGTGCTGGAGCGGTCCCAAGGCACATGAGAGAGCTACGTGTAGGATCTGAGCAGTAACGTGCAACCCAGAGCCTCCTGTGGTCCAGCCAACACCACCACTACGAGGACCTGTGCAACAGAAACCCCTCTTGACATCTAGACATTGACTGACTGACCTGTTCAAGGATTTGATTCTGCACAGTGACTCAGTATTAGCAACATTAGACCCTATTGACTATTCATGTTATACCCAGCAATTGGCTAAAACTGTACCCAGTCTGAGTTTAAACAGAGCATGAGATGGTAGGGGTTGAAGTCCTTTGGTTAAAGGTATCTTACATAATTCCATTAGTAGTCTAAAAGTACTTTTGGATTCCTCAGGAAATATGTAAAAGATAGCAGTCCATCTCCAGTTTTCTAATCCTCTGTGTTTCCTTCTCTAACCCATTTTCAAACAAGGCACATCACTGTTCCAGATGGTGGGGACAAAGAAGGCAAACCCCAGTTCTCAAAGTGCAGAGAACATCCAGTACAGAGGGTTCTCATGCAATTTTTTCATTCTCATAGCACCTTCAGAGAGGTCTGGAAATCTCATGTTCCAAATTAACAACTGCAAAATTATATGAATAGAAGACCTTTTTACTACAAGGTCTAAAAACACCCTCTCCTTTTTGCCCTGAAGGAGCCTGAAGTCTACTGAAGGCAAAAAAATAACCACCTCAATTCCCACAGATCCACACATCAATCAAGCAATTGCTTACATTGCTAATGTGGGCTGTACTATAACTGAGCAAGGAATTTTGTTAATTCCTACAAATAAAATTCACTGGAGTAATTGATAAATCTACTACCCATTCCTGCACACAGCACAACTCAAACCAGCAACTGCCTGGCAAGGCTCATTACACAGCTCTGGTGGTTGCAGCAAGAGGCCACAAAGTGTGATGGAAAACTTCCACGCCCGACAGTGAAGTTCTGGATTTACTAGAAGTAGCAGAAAGATACCAACATACATCAAACAAGGCTCTTCTGAAGTTAGATAAACAGTGCTAGGATAGATCACTGACTCACTGCTTGTTCTGTGAAGCTGACTAGCCTGACACAGTTTTGTCCTATGGGTCTTAATACTGTGTGCACCAAAGGAGTTCCTACAGCTCTGGAATAACCTGCACCACTGCTCAGCTCTCTACCTTGCCATCCTATAACATGGACCCTGGATTGTATTCAGCCCAGGCTAACTCATTATTAATATGAATTAGAGATATGAATATGTGAACATAAAATATCTCAGAAGTAAGAGTGGATGTATTATGATATATAAACAGCACGTGTCTGAATCCAAGTTACATTTTTCTAATCTATAATAATTGTTTACAGTCCAAAGCAGCCTGAAATACTGTTAGATATATGAAATGTGAAAATGCTTCATTTAAGAAAGTATAGGTATCTGGAAGGAAATTAATACTTATTCATTCCATTAATGTGAAGCTGAAGGTGACAAAAATAAATCTGAATCTACAAATGCATTCTACATTTCAGTTATCCTTCCACATTTTGAAACAAGAAAGGTGGGGGGGGGGTTGGAAACTAAGTTATTTTTCTGATTTTCTACTTCTTGTCATTTAGGCATTGCTTGTCCGATTGAGTCTTCAGATTTTCAAACTGGGTTACCGTTTTTATCTGTATTGTTGTTCTTGTATTTGATTCCTCCTGCTACACAGGTGCATCTTCTGCTACCATGTCATACATTTATCTCTTGGGAGAGTGGGTGGTTCTCACAAAAACAAAAACTATTAAGCTCTATAAGACAGAAAGAAATTCAACATTAAAAAAACCACAGTAGCCAAAGTGCAGCGAAATGTAATGCTGCACTCTGCTAAAATAACCTTCTTTTTTCTCCAGACACTTCTGTCGAGTCCATGATGCCATCTGTACATTCCACCTCAAGTTAAAACAACAGCATTTCCTAAACCTGGATGAACATTTTAGAAAGTAAAGCAGCTTTTAACCCCCAAGTATTTATCTCATTAGGTTTAAGTCTGATATTAAATTATAGATTTAAAAAAAGGAACTCAAAATTGGTAGCAGCTAATTTTAATTCCCCTACAATTGTCATGGTAAACCTCTCAAAAGGTTTAAGAACCTGAAACAAACCCACACACAAAGGGATCTCGTGACACAGAATGACTAGCTATGTATCCAAAAATCAAATACAAATAAAATGAAGAAAGACATACTCATCTTTGCACAAACTAGCATTTCATCTCTAAAAGACATCTGTCACATATGGCACAACTTTCAGCATAAGAGGGAGAGCATTATTAAGTGCTGTAGAGCAAATGTGAAGCTCAGACACAGATCAGAAAGGAACAGGGACTTCAAGGGGACTTTGCATTTTGCAGATTGTGCAGATAAGTGGTGTTGATGAATTGACATCTCCAAAAAGGCTTCCTACAGCTGTACAAAAATACCAACCAGTTTTTTTACAAGCCACCAAAAATTGTTTCCTGCTGTCTTCAGTTGGCAGACTCAGTGAAAACCATGTAATTATTGTCATCTAGTAGTGTGTTTCCTCCTCATCTACACAGAACCACAAAGAAAAATGTTTTTAAAAACTGTGGCAGTCAGACCTTCAATGGAGAAATGAGCATTGGCCCTTCCCCTTTTGCTACAAGGGGAACCAGCAGGTTTGAGACATCCTCAATACTCCAGATTTTCAGGAGAGCTCAGGTGTCTCACTCAAGCATCATGAAGCCTGTGCATTGGCTAATCAAGTTAAAGAAAAGAAAAAAAAGGGGGCCCTAACAACTTTTATTCTGTATAATTTTCTTTAGGAATGGCCTTGAAGTCAAAACCTCAGGAAACCCTTTTCAACTCCTAGGCTTATATACCTCTGTGCCAAGAGCTCTAGCTCTCCAAGACCCCTCACTTTTGTTCTCTGCATCACCATTCCCTTCTCATTGTATTCCCACCCATGTGAGGAATTCATTAGCCCTTTGCCTTCCATCACAGCACTTAAATGAGTGAATCTTCCAAAGGATTCAACACCTAAGAACTTCCATGGGGGAAAATCAGGCATCTAGCTTTTCAGTTCCTTTGAGGCTGTGGCCTTCAGCACTTCTGGGTAAGACTTTTAAAGCAAACAAAAGGGAAAAAAGAGAGAGATGTTTCTTACTTCCCCCTTCCTTTGTTGCTTGCAGCCCATGGGATCAGAGAGGACAGAGATACGCAAACGGCAGATGGCTACAACCCCGGAGACCCCAGGTGCTGCACAGGCTCAGCTCAGCACAGGAAATCGAGGGTCCAATGCCTGCTGCTTTTGTTGGTGCTGTTGCTGCAGCTGCTCATGGTAACCCCTCTCATTCAAGCCTCTGGGGAACAGAATAGCAAGGAAGAAACACATAGCTCGTGTACAGGACAACATAAGCCAAAGAAAACACTTGTATAACTCTGTGAATCTGGGACACAAATAGATAGCTATGCTCTACTACCAGACACAACCCTCTACTCCAGTGTACTCTTTGTTTCCCCTGCCATTGAAATAACAGATTTAAAAAGAAATATCTGTACAGTATCTCTATTGCACTTTTTTTGTCAATACTGTGTAAAGTCTGTTTTGTGCTGGACAGGGTTTCCTCAGCACTGAGCTTCACCAAGGCTCCCACTAAAACCTGAAAGCAATACCAGAATATGTCACAGCTTTAGATTTAGATTTGGGACTTGACAAGCAGGACCGAAGGTGTTAAATGGAGTTAGGAGAAGGTGGAAGAATTTGTAGGTCAGAAAATGAATAACCAGGTGCTCAGCATTGTTCTTTACCCCTGAAGGTAACTGGATCTGTTGTCATTAATTAGTACTGCCAACTCATGGCACCTGCAACTTGTATGAAGGTAATCATTGGGACCAGAAACTCTAAACACTGCCGGTATTTGCAAAGATGAGGAGCTAAGCAGAAAAAATTTGGAAGAACTCCCATTACAAAAGTCCCATTCCTGTTAGGGAAGAAAATTTATCAATCAAAGCAAAAGAGAAGTAATCACTTGATTCCTTAAATTAACGATGTGTTCGCCTTCACTTTCTTACCAGGTCTTCCAGATCCAAATGATTTCATTCTAAACTGAAGTAAATCTTCCCATACTCAAAAGCCCTGTACCTGTTTGGGGCAAAGTGTTACTTAATGGGTGAGAGTAGAACCTGCATTCAAATAAACAAAAAGTCTTAATCAGCCATAGCAGTTCAGCCAAAACACTGACAACAAGTGGAATGCTTCTTGGAAGTTCACTATCTACCACATTAACACTTCAGAGCAAGCGAACCTGCCACTGAGGTGACAGGAAGTAGTCATTATAGCCTTACAGCCTGGGCTAGGAATCTATTCCACCAATGTTGTTTTCCAACAGCACCTTGCGGCAAATGCTTTGGAGAGCACCATCAGAAGGCAAGGGAAGAGCAGACTGATCATTCCTTGCTATTGGTACTCAGTTCATCAGAAGCCAAGACACACAAAACTCTGCCCTCCCTAATGCAAATAGTGAATATTTTGCAAGGACAAAATGTTGCTTGGAGGTTTGGGTTTTTCTGTGAGATGCCAAGAACTCTGGCTCTGATCCTACCAAGCTTTTCAGCAGGTGCTTAGAGGTAAACTAAGGAAGACTTTAGAGAGACATTAATACTCTGCCTGTTCAGGATCAGTTTGCCACCTATTGCATCTAAAGCATCCCATACAAATTCCAAAGCCATTTCAGCAGCTGTCCAGTGCAATTGCAAGTGGCTCAGTCCAGAGCTGTATTACACAAACACAGTTTTCCATAAAAGGAAAAAAATAAGATACATTTATCTACTGAGTCATGGTACATAAAATTTGCATTTTACCTTTTAAATTGTTGATAAAGTGCTTTTTTTTTTTTTTTTTTGCCATTTTACCTGATATTTTCCAGGATGCTTGTTTTCTGTGCATCTCACTATTCAAACAATGCAAAGAAACCAATTTACCCAATAGGGTTTGTGAAACTACCCAAATTTCACGATGCTTAAAATTCCTATTTGCATTTCAGAATCATCTGGGAAACCAATACAGGCTCAGAAACAGAGCAGCTTGTTTCAGCTTTAAAATAATTTCTGATTTTTTTTTTTAAACAATTGTTTTCTAGTAGCAAGAAATGCAAAAAAACCCATAATTAAGCTATTTATATTCCCCATTCATAGACCATTTCCTCAAAATAGCCCAAGCACTTGGAACAGAAAAATTATGAATAGGAATAAAAATAACAGTCTCTGTGAGTCATGCAGCTGAGCTGCTGAACATCCAATATTCAGCATACTCTTAATAGTAGATTTAGAATGAACTGAAATGAGTCTCTCAGCTGGATGCTCAGAGCCTGTGTTCATTCCTACAGTCAAACCCAAGCCTCCAGCCTGTTACTCTTCCAGATCCTGAGAGGATACAGTATTGCACTAGTCTCTTTATTGTTTACTTGTACATTTCTAGGGAAAGAGCCTGCCTGTAAGCAATTTTCTGAGGCATGGCATGTTCTATTAGGGAAGTTTTTATTTCTTTGGTCTTTTTCCTTTTCTGTGCATTATCCTATGAAGACTGTATTCCTTTCTATTGGATCTGTTGGTTCTCTTCAATCCAAAAATAGCTCAGACGCTTCCTGTCTGTGTGTGAGGAATACATATCATTTACATATTCAATAGAGGCCAGAACCACTGGTAAAAAGGGTAGTAAAGGCTTGAGACCTATTTAACCCAAAAGAATAATGAACTAACATTACTAGTTACTTTTTTCTTTTTTTCTGAAAAGGTAAATTGAGATAGCTCATTGGTTTGAACATATGGTTCAGATGTTGCTGAAAAAAAGTGTTTGCAATGTCTGCTCTCCATCTTAGCAATACGAAAGCTTTCCTTTGTCTTCAACACATGCACTGCCATGGCAAAGAGAAAAGCAGGTCCCTGCAGATTATGGACTAACAGTAGACAAAGAGGGAGAAGGAGATACCCAGTAAATAGTAAGACTGCAAATAAGACTTGGCCAAGAGTTTAGAATGCAAAACAGGCAGAAAAATCCACTGGTTTAACAAAAAACCTTCCTGGAGATAAATGAGATTCTTAGGGATTAAGGCAGCAAACTTAGAACGTTAGCAGGAAAGAAAGGTAAGATAGAAATGAAGAAAATAAGTTTGGTATTACCCTAGAAGTTACAGCGACTGTATTGCTTTTTTTCAGCTGGAGGGCCCATTTCATATAAATAACAGGTTATTCACTGGGACCTTTTCTTCCTGACATATTTTAAGTATCTTGACAGATTATATGAATGCATGCATATATGCACATGCATTTCTCACTAAGCTACAATAGCCTGGATGAACTGGAATGTTCATTTTCCCTAAAAAGAAATATTTATATTTTCAAATCCAGTTTCAAATGAAAATGAATCATCTACAACTACAAAAGAAATTTTTAAAAACTAGAGAGATCTTAACTAACATTTGATGAAAGAAGCAGGAGTTAACAGCTACCCTTCCACAGGACATCAAAAGCTGTCAGCAATCACTAGTGATTGCAGCAAACTTTGTTTTTGTAATGCTACAAACAAGTGTTTCCACCCAGACATACTCAAAATGATACTCAGCAATGATAGATCTGCTCTTTGTGCTCCAGACCTCACATTTTGAAGCATGTATTAGCAATTTCCTAAGATGCAATCAATCACCACACAATCTAGCTGTATCTACGTCTGACCTCTGAGAGATGCTAACCCTTCCAACATCACATACAGAAGTCTCTAGCTCACTTTAATCTTGTGTCCTGCTTCTGAACTCCAGCCTTCCTGTAACATGGTATCACAGCTCCAAACCACAGTCTTGGCCCTCATCATAGCCAAGGAGAAAAAAAATGCAAACAAACAAATCCAAACCCACCTACCTTGAAATCTAACTCGCATAAAACCAGTGCATCAGGTCCAGCTTAAGTTAAAACACTGCACTGAGCATACACAGTGCAGACATCAATGGAGAATAGATTTGGTATGTCACAAAGGGTATGCATGTATACATTTATATCCCATATACATATATATATATATAATTGGACCTGATGATCCTTATGGGTCCCTTCAACTTGAGATAGTCTATGGAACTGTGATCCTTCTGTAGAAAATCTGTATTACAGAATATTAAACAGCATTCAGCTACACTCAAGTTTGCCAGGTTTATACAATTTTAACATTAAGGTCAGAATGTAACTATGGGTAATGTGCCTATCAGTAGCTTCAGTCCTTTTAGAATTTTATTTTTTTTTAGTACTGAAGGAAAAGCATCTGGTGCATGTTCAGACTTTTTCTCTATCAAGTTGACTAAAATTTTGTTTGCTGCTTTGCAGTCTTACTGTTAGAAATCAAGAAGAAGAGAGAGCAAGGAGAACATCTCATGAACTCCAAGCAGAGGGTATTCCAAACTGTGAGGAAAGGTATGGTCTTTATTAAGTGTTCTGTCAAGCTAAAATGAAACAAACCCAACAAAACGTACTAAGTAATTGCAGTGAATTACCTGAAATATGAAAATAACTTTCATCTATTTGTCATTTACGTTCACTTTGCAAATCATCTGGTTTTTTACCTTCTAATGAACCAAATGATCTATAATATTTTACTTTATTTATATGCAGCATGTAAGTACATCCTGACTCTCATAACATGACAAATTAAAACCAGCATTGTAAACTGTTTCCCTTTTTTCTGAAATAATTAGAAAATACATCCTGTTCCCACCCAGCATGTATGCAGTGAGCCTAACTGGCAGTGCTCAGCCTCACAAAAATAATACAAAGTGGAGCTTAGATCCTCCCAAGAGTCAGGCAACAGTTTTTTCAGAAATGCTCAAACAGGCACCTGTAAAAGCACCTGTAAAATGGTAATATACAGGTGGGTACCTTTCAGAGTGTTTGAATCATTGCTTCTTTATATGTATTTTCATTCAATTTTTGGCCATAATTTAATAAGGAATATTAGGGATAGAAAAAATTACTAGCTTTTGCAGAGGTACTTCTTTGTTGCAATTACTTTGAGCAGTAAACTGCAATTTCTGCATCAAAGCAGAGGCAATCACCTGCATCAGAGCTTTTGATAAGCACACTTTCAAAAAACATCTTATAAATGTGTTTACAAGAGTCTGCACTTGCGTAGTTCCAGTGAGGAATCAGAACCCCGTGAACCTTACAATTCTGTACCACTGTGATGGCGGATGCCTCCTGCCAGCTGCAAACAGCTTCAGTAACAATCATTCATTCCTCTCTTCTTTTGCTCTTCTTCCTCCTTTAAGCCCTGCTCCTACTCTCGAGGAAGTGAATGCCTGGGCTCAATCATTTGACAAGTTGATGCTTACTCCAGCTGGCAGAAATGCTTTCCGTGAATTTCTACGAACAGAATTCAGCGAGGAAAACATGCTTTTCTGGATGGCCTGTGAGGAACTAAAACAAGAATCCAACAAAAGCGTCATTGAAGAAAAAGCAAGACTAATTTATGAAGATTACATTTCTATCCTTTCTCCAAAAGAGGTATATTGCTTTCCCTAGTACATTCTTGGATGTTGCTTTGCACAGTTAGCTCTAGCACGTGTTTAAAGCTACAGCAATACTCAGGGAGAACTTCTCCCACACGCACATTCCACTGCTATGAAGTAGACATTTGGGGGAAGAAGGCACCC
Source organism: Corvus kubaryi (assembly GCF_017639235.1). Lineage (NCBI taxonomy): Eukaryota > Metazoa > Chordata > Aves > Passeriformes > Corvidae > Corvus > Corvus kubaryi. The sequence continues at coordinate 750,033 of NW_024581098.1, read as the reverse complement.
ATCATTGAGGCGAGATGGTCAAAACTGCTTTCATTGGTTGTAAGGAAGCTCTTCCTATGCTACCCTGGCATGCTGATGTGGAATTTTTAGTTTGAGGCACAAATACATGGCTGGTCACGTTATCCTTGCTCAACTTAAATTTTATTTGTTGAACAAATCGGTTCCTTTTTTCCTTACACTCAGAAGTGGGTGTATGCATCTCTCCAAAAGCACAGTAACCACAAATAAAGTGTTATTTTTAAAGCACAAATTGCTCAAAGAGCAGCTGACAAAATACGGCATAGAACAAACACAATGACTTCCCCAAAATTTTTAAAACTACTTGTCACTTTGCTGTTAGCAAATATGTCAGGTTTCAAAGACACCTCAGTTCAGTTTGAATGTAATCCTGCCAAGCAGGCTGGAATTTTAAACCTTCCAACCCCCTTGCAAAACTGCAATTTAATTTTTTGTAGTGCCAGCTATACTTATGTACTTATAAAAATGCTGTTTAAATCTACCCAGTCTGTTCCTGCAATACTAATATCTCTCTACAGACACTAGAGAGTTGCAGGAAAAAAAAAAAGACATTCCTGTATGTTGTATGGAATCATTATATAGCCCTACCTGTGGCTCACATCAATTCACCCTGCTTTTTAACAGAAATTTGATTAAGCAACAGCTTCCCAGGTTACATTTTCGGCCTGCGTCATACTCTTACTCCAAATTCAGTGTCTCTACAACAGCACTAACTCTCCAGGAAATGAACTGTCACAAAAAATTATAAATGTTCTCTACTACAGAGCAGGAGGTTGGTCTGGAAATAACCCATTGGTCTCTCAGGCCTCAGTAATAATGGGATTGCAGACAGTGTTGTTCAAATAAGGTACCTCAGTGAGGACATTTCTCTACCCATACTCAAGACATTACTCCATTCAAATTCTAACAGAATCATTTTTTGCCTAAGTATATTTAGCAATTTTTACAGTCCTGGAGGACACCAGCTGAAATAGTTAAGAAGACAGCTTTTTCAACCAATAAAGCAAAACTAAGACTCCACCTGTACTATTCACCACTATTATTTACATGACTTTCTATTTTAATACGCAGGTCAGTCTGGACTCCAGAGTAAGAGAAGTTATAAACCGAAATATGCTGGAACCCTCACAACACACCTTTGATGACGCACAGCTTCAAATTTATACCCTAATGCACAGAGACTCTTACCCACGGTTTATGAACTCTGCTATTTATAAGGACTTGCTTCAGTCCTTGTCTGAAAAATCCACTGAAGCATAGAATTTTTTCTTAAATGTATTTATTTTAAAACAGACGGGACTCTGGGCTACAGAAATCCACAGGGAATTTAGAATTAATCAGATATTTACCTGAAAATAACTCAGGCAAGTTTTACTACAGACTGAATAATTTAAATCCGCACAAAGCTCTGACACATTCAGCTGAGTACAGTTTCTGATCAAATTCAGTGTTATTTTGCAAAAGGAAACTAAGAGAATGAAGAAGAAATGTTGTTCAAAAAATGCAGTCTTTTTTCAAACACAGCAGACAATTCAGACACAAAACTATTACAACCTGTGTCTGAGGTACAAATACCAACTGAGAATGAAAACTAAAATTGATTTTTAAGTGGAGTTAGAATTTTCTTGAAAACCAAACCAGTTGCCCCACCCACACTGTGACCAAAGTAAAAATTTTACTGTCAATACTGGGTTACTCTAGGCAGTGCCATCATACCTGGCATAGGTACACTCCACTTGTTTTGGTATATTTATTGCATACATAGTGCACTAATGGAAATTAGGATGGCAATCTTATGAAAGTTACTGGTTGAAATAATGCTGCCTACAAAAGATCTTTTGGTAAAGAATTGTTATTTTAGTACTAGAATCTGCTGAAAGCATTAAGTTCCCTTTACTGATGTTCATAAAATTAAATTATTTACTTCAGAGGAAGACAAGTCTGGGCATTCAAATTCCAAAATAAAGCACAAGAATTCTCACATATTCTTCTCTTCCCTTAGTAGGTGTATGTAAAACCCTTCACTGCTTGCTCCCAAGAGGACAGTAGTTTCAGCCACCTTGGGTTTGTAAATACTAAATTCTCCCATTCCCTGACAGATCTTGTAGGGTTTCCATTACAGATACACACACAATTTACTTAATAAAAGCAGGAGATCAAACTTGTGTTCTGGTACAGCACTATTTCAGACTGTCCAACAGCACCAGCTCTATCCAGTAATAAACCACGTTCATTTACAGTATACCCAAACCATTACACTTAATTCCTGGTCATATCTCAAAATCAGCAATCACAGGAAAAACTAGGACGAAAGTAAGTTGAATCCACATAAACTATCTGTAGATCTGTTACTCTAATGTCTTCTTTCTTTTAAATTACAAGATTCACTACAATTCCACTATATTAAACTCTGGAGTTTATAGTGGATTTCCACTGAACTGTACTTTTTTCCTGTGTATTTATTTAAATGAGCCAAATGACACATATAGTTTGGAAAAAGAAAAACAGGACAAAAAAAATACCCGTAGAAGGGAGAACCAGACAGGCATAGTTCAGTGATGTGTACTGTAGCCTTTCCAAAACCTACTCTTTGCCTAATTACAGCACTATGAAAAGTACAAAATGGGGACTTTCTCTAAAAAAAGGAAATGGGAATAACAACACAGAATTTCAGGGATCAGTGTAATTGTTTCCTCAATGCACTTGGCAGGAGACATGTTGTCCCCTTACTGCATTCACATTTTGAAGCACATAATGATTAGATTTTTTTCATTACACAGCACCACAGGAGAAGATCCAGTACATGGTAAGTTACCAATGCTATGGGCTGCTTCAAGGCCAGGTTGGATGGTCTAGTGGCATGTGTCTCTGCTAGTGGGGTTGGTACTAGGTTAAGGTACCTTCCAACCCAAATCATTCTATGACCAGTTTTCATCATCTCCTTCTAACAACAAAACACTATTCAACATGTCAGCACAAAAAAGCAAGCCAAAAAAACTAGAGAGAACAAATCCAAGTGCTTTTGCCCCCTGTAGCACAGTGCTGGATGACTGAGTTAAGAGCAAATCTTTCCATATATCACTAAAGGCACAGTTCAGTTAGTGTTTGCCACTGCTAAACCTATCAATGCTGGTTACCTCAGCTGAATTTCTATTTAACACACCCAAAGCACTACCAATACAATTTCAGTTTACATGAAGTATTACAAGGTAAGTAGTAATTTCAACAAAACAAACCAGGTATCTTCAAAAGGCAGCACTCATGGGAGCTTGCAGTCAAACACATGATGCTGTACTTGTTATAACTGGGGTGGGTGAGAGTGCCCTAAACCTCTAAGTTGACAAATTAAGTTTAACTAGGTCAAATTCAGCTTGTAGAAAGATCATATGCACACATCAAAAAAAAAAATTTGAAGCATGTCATCTCACAAAATGGAGGATTTAATTTATCTCTCTTCCCTGCAAAGATATTTCATTAAAAGCTGGAAGACAGACCAAACACTCATAATTTATATCAAACAATATATTCTATTATTCTACAAGAAAAAGAAAGAAAAAATATGAAGTTAGAGGGGAGAGAAAATTATATTGGTTTGGGCGGTTTTATGGTTAACATTATTAAAAGAAGAAAGTAATAATTTCTAAGCTTATTTTCCATGTGCCACAACTTCTAAGCAATTAGCATTCTCTAGGCAATTTTTATTTTACTTCTGCATTACAATATGTTGACACTTGCAATGTGCATTCTTTCCTGAAATATCTTAACAAATCTTAATACTATGCTTCACACCTAAGCTTATACCCACCACCGATGGCAGAATGCTGATCCCTAGATATCCTGAGAGTTAACTCCTAAAAACCCAAACAACCCACTCCCCTAAGTATCTTGCTATTTTGAGGCTGGTTAATGCTGAATTTAATTGATGGCATGGAGATGGGGGGGAGGGGTGGTGGAAAGAAGAAAACAAAAACCCACCTATACAGACGACTAATTTTTAATTACATTTCATTACTGTATACTTGCTCATGGTGCATAAACTTCTCAGGGCAAAAGCAAATTGCACTGAAAAGGAAAAGTTTCCATAGACAAGCTGTTACACGAATAGCAGGAGAAAATAATCATACTGACATAAGATATTATTTAATCATGTAAGAAATTATCACAAAATCAATTTATCCTAGGTTGCAAATGAGCACGGTTGGTTTGCCTTGGCATTTATCGAACTGCAGGATATCATTTAGCTCTAACAACTTTCCAGTCCACTGGCATTCTTCCTTCAATGTCTGCACATCATAAAGCAGTAACTCCCACAGAACATGCATACTGTTAAAGACTGCTCTTTTCACCAGCCTGCTAAGCACTATTAAAATTGCATGGGCTCCTTCAGCCAACATATTGTGCTTTACAGTGACCTTTAAATTCCAAAGTCATTAGCACAGTACAAATGGAGAAAAAAATCATATATCTATATTCTGAAGGGTGGTATCATATAAAGTTAGACTAAAATTCATCACACAACCATCATGTACTTAGGCAGTTTCTGATTACAAAGGATATCAGAAAAAAGTTAAAGTGATGAGAAAGGCTATTATATCACAATGTTAAGTAATTTTTAAACAACTTTGCTGTAAGCAGTACTTAAGAACGTGTCTTCTGCCATAAAAGGTATGAGTATCATTTCAATGACATTATGAAAGATTTTCTATACTAATATTGTAACTCAATTAATCCCAAACCCTTTGAAATGGTAAAACAATTCAAGAGTAGTGATGATCTAGTGAAACAGAAGCTAATATACAGTTGTATAAAATCGTGCTTAAAAGAAGTGAAACTCCTCAGGTTTGTTTATATGAATGACTACTATTTCAAGATCTATTTCCAGAGGCATGTGTTTGAAAGGTAATACAACCACATTTTACAGAATGAAGACTTCATGTTGACGAATTAAGTTCTGTCTAGTCTGGTAAGGGTCGTGAGTTTCAATTTAAAATTCATGTATGTGATCACAAGCAGAATCCTGAACTCTGGATAAAAACTAGGCACTTCCTTGGATTCACAAAAGCCAAGATCACTAGGCACATATTTCCCTTCTGCTTAGTGACAGTAAAAAAGAACCATTCAGTACAAGGTATTTTAAAACTCGTACTTTCTCCTGAACGAGATAACAGAATATATGAGGAAATGTATTATATATGAGAAAATGTCTTCTAATGAAGGATCCAGAAGTTGTGTTTTCTGAGCAGCAAAATCCTCTAGCCTTGCTTAGAGAAGACTGGATCCTTAAAGAACTAAACACACACACACTTTAAAAGGCATGTGGCCTCCCCTTTCTATTAGAATAGTGTACAAACTACCTTAAATTGTAGGACAACGCTGTTCCATCTGAGAGAATTCAAGTGTCCATAAAGGTAATAACCAAACCTGCTATTCTTAAATGGGAGGGATTCATCACCAGTTCTGCTGACACGTTTCAGTACATAAAACATCCCAAGGTACTAGGTCAGTCATAGCACAACTGCAGACCAGTAGACAAACCAGCCAGCTGGAGAAATAAGAGACAGTCGCAGCCCCACCTTTGCATCCTCTCCGACAGAGGAGGGCAATTTCAGAGAGCTGTGAAACCCACAGCAACTGTTGAACAGAGGTGCATCCAAAGAACAGCACTGGAAAGTTTTATTTTTGGATTTGGGTAACCAACATAAGGCAAGAATAGAATAGATGCATTTTTGGATCTAGTTCTTGCACTCCATCTTTCACTGGGCAAAAGAAACCATTCTTTTTACCATGGGGGCAGAACAGAGAAGGATGAAAGCTGCTACTCAGCCATAAGGTGAGTGAAAGCACATTTTATTTCAACTCTTTCTTGGATACACCTGCATCACAGAAAGTGCTACCACAGTTCTGGTACTTTATTAATAAAGTCCAGATATAATCTGGTGACTACAGAAAGACAATTACTACATTTTCTCAAAAGATATTTCTCCTAAGTGTCACAATTAGGCACAAAGATTAAAGGACACAGAGTGAGGAAGGTTATGCAAACCAACCAGTGCCTGCCCTGTATATATTTGTGAACAGCTGTAGAAATTTAGGTCTACTTGGCATCCAATTTGTAATCAATTTTAACACAATGTTTTGGACTTGTTCTTTTAGGAAGTTTCCCAAACAAAGCACTCTAATTGATAGTAAACATCTGTAATTAGTTTGATGTCCTCAACAACTTGAAAAAAAATTAATTTTACATCTTTTAGTAACTCTTAGGAAGCAATCCTACCAATGGACTTACTCACAGGCTAAAAATTAACCCATGCTGCTAGTAGGAAAAAAGAATGTTTTCTGAAGGGCATTAATATAAGTTGAGTGAAATGTTTATACATAAAAAGCTATGCAAGAAACTTTAAATGCTAAGCAATTTTCTGCCTAAAAAAAACCAGTCTGTAACAAAACTTCTTCTATTTTAATAATATTTTCCCTTTTGCAGAAAAGCCACGTTTCCATGCATAAGCTGACTAGAAAAGCTTGCTCTATAAATTATTTACTAAACAGTTCTTGTCTCTCAAAGTTCAAGTGTCATCATACTATTTCCAGCTCATTTGTTACGGTTGCCACCATCACACAAAAAATATTCAACATAGAAAAACTTCGTTTTCCTTTACGTTCAAGGAATTTATTCTCCAAGAGCTGCGCATATTCTTCCCATCCCCTCATGAATAATTTATACAGTGCCAGAACAGACCTCCTCAACCCCAAACTCCAACAAAGTAATATAAAATTAGATATAATGAAAGAATTTAATCTGTTCTAAAGACGTTGACTTTTTTTTCCTTGAAAACACATTTGCAAGTATTTCTGAACATACACTGTTAAAAAGCAAACTCTAAAAAAGCAGCATTTATATCATTTCTCATAGGAAAAAGATCATAACTTTAATAATTTATTCCCACTTGCAGGTCTATGATTGACAGCAGATACCCTACATCTCACAAATCATTTAATGAACAAAATCAATGCCATTTAAATGAAGGGAGTATAGCATTACCTCCCCAGTCAGTTTAATGTAATGAATTGGTTAGCTGGTGTTATTAGGATAGCCTACAACACAATGCTTTTGCTTTTTTACAAAGTCTAAACCCAAGCTGGTTGTCAAGCACATTAAGCAAGACAGAACACTCAAATCAGATTTAACCAACTATTTTAAGACATTCTTAGAAATAATGCCTACTGATAGAATGTAAAATACATGCTTTGGGCAATAAAATATATTGCATTGATCAAAGCTGGTTACATAAACAAGCTTAACCAACCATTGCAAAAGAGGTCGTCATATCCACTAATAAATATTCAAACCCCATGAGTGCAAATTTAGCCCGAGTCCAGGAAGAGCACATACAAACTAGAGAGTTAACTAAATTGTGTTTTAGTTAACAACTGAGTTTAATGTTATGAGGAACTTATATACCTTTTTTGCTTGCAAAGCTAGTCAGCACAGCAGAGAGAAACAAATTTCATTTTCACATCCGAGCAAATGTGGAGAGGCAAAATACACACAGGAGGAGCGTGTATATTTCAGACCACAAAAAGCACAGTACATTATTCACATAGTTAGAAAAAACCAAGACAATTACCCAAATGTTTAACTGGTAAAAGTTTAATGTCAACTTACTTATAAAAATGAAAAAATATTTTAGAATTCACCATACAATTGAGCAACCTGGCCCTACTGACTACCAGCTATAGGAAGGCATTTAAGGAAATGATGGTTGTGTCAAAACAAAGGCTAACTTGAGGCATGTATGCTGCTTTGAAATAAAAAGAAAAGAAAAACCAAAAAACCCTCCCATTTGCAGGAAGCTAGATGCTTAGCCTAGTTTTTAAAGCTAATTACAAAATCCTCTTTCATACTGGTCCAGATGTCTTGACAATTTCTTCTTTTAACAGAACTGTCAAAAGAAAAGAATTTTTTATGAGATCTTCATACAGCTTAGTTCTAAATCTTTGCAAGAAGATACAGAAATATAACACCACACTTAGGATATGGAAATTACTAGTTAAAGCATTTGCTTATATTGTAACCATTCCTTCAGGCATCTGTATATAGACACTTCCCTAACTGCCACCTTACAGAAAGTTTTAAGGACAAACAGACTTTTCCAGGTACTACAAACAATTCCATCAAACAATTTCTAAGCTTTATACATTATCTAGATATCTCGGAGCACATATTTGAACAATATTCAGCAATAAGCTATGTAAACCAAGATGCATAAAATATTTTTTTTATGTGGCACTCTTAATGTATACTGTGGCATGGCCCTGCAGAGCTGCAGCATTCTTAACACAGAAAAATAATAGAATGAGGTTATCATGCTTCCTGCTGCATGCAATCACATCTTAAACTGTAAATTTTACAAGCCTTCATTTCAGTGTTTCTCCGTTTTACTGAACTACCAGTGTTTCTCAGAAGCTTTATACATTCCTATTTCCCGAACTTAAAAAAAAGATTCAATCAAGTTATCACTGCCCTACACTTATCCTGGCACTGGAATACAGCAGCAGTCATCTCTCTTTTTTATTGCTTCTTCTTTTCAGAATAGCAAAAACCAGAAAAAACAGTAACAGAAGGGCTAAAAAAGGCCCACTACACTCACCAAAGAAGAGATTAAAACCAGTTAAAAGAACTTTGGGTGAAGAAAGAGAAAACACTGTGACTAGCTTGTCACCACTTCATATGGCAAAGCAGTATTGTAACTAAATGTCACAAGGACTAAGTCCTACTTCTCTCCCCCTTTGTCACCAACCTATTTGAGAGATCTCACACCTTCAGTCAAAAATACATTTCTAATTTAAAGCAATTTTGCCATCTCAACATGTAATACCATTAATGGGTTAAGAAATAACTAAAAGTCAACAGAAAGTGATTTGTCACATTTACTGCAAACCAAAATTAACCACAGAGTCTGGCTGCCTGCTATCAAATGTGCGGAGCAGTCTAACACAGTCTTACCTTCCATCTGTTTCCACATTCATTACAGACAACAAACGTTGTCATGGGTTCATCAGCACTTCGGGTTTGAACCTTTGGCAAAGGCAAGAGCCAGAGTGGAAAAGGAAAATTAGTATCTTCAACTTTTGTTAGTGTGTGTTCAATGTAACTGTTTCAACCAAAGTTTAACATTAAGGAAACAAATTCACATAAAACTACAAGTTAACTTTATGTATCAACTGAAACTGGGCTTTTTGCCTTGCTATAAAGCCATTATAAACTTAGGTTTTGAGAGATTTAGTAGCACTAAAATACCAACTTCTGCATGGAGCTGTGCACATATTCCTAGGAACAGATTCTGCACTAAAACTACAATGTTCAGTACAGCTTCACATACCTTTACTGATTCAAAGGCTTAAAAGTCTCATGACTGAAAAACAGCTTGCTATTTAAAGCATCTGATAAACAATAGAAAATATAAATGCAGCTGATCCTATGATGAAAATTACCTTCCCTGAAGCACTGTTAAGCAAATTAAAGCCCCCTTTCTGCAGTTGTAGGAATGACTATAGATCAGGGTCTAGAGTTAGTCAAATGGTACATTCAATATATTTAAAAATGTGCATGTGTATATACATATGTATTATTTTCTGCTATTTAGTCCCTCTGTAGAACAAAGTTTACACACATTAAAACCATTATCTCTCCTCCACATAAAACCTTTATGAATAAGATGTATTAAGAAGAATTAGCAAAAATTCAGCATTGCAAAGAAACTGAAGTTTCAGTCTGTACTGATACTCAGCTTGGATCTACATAAAGTTTTTGGCAAATAAATACAACAAACTTGCTTTACATAAGCACAACTAAGTAGATCCAGCTATCTTCACATTTTGAAGTTTGTCAGCATTTTGTTAAAAGTTCATTTTGCAATTTCAATTTTTTTTCTCTGACAAGCTTTATATATAGGACTTAAGCTTCGGAAAAGGAAAACAAGGAGTCTGAATAACCACGCACCTGGGTGTATGTACAGTTCTTCTTTTTGCACTTGCCACATGTAAACAGATCAGTTTGGGTACCTCCTGTTTTAGCCATCTGGTGCTCTCTGATAGCTTCTTTGGTCAGATTTTTGCGCATTTCTTTCAGCTCATCACTTGCCATTTCCTACAAAGGACAAAGAGCAGACAGAGCTTACTAGAGAGTTTTAGCTTTAAAACAAGTTAACACTGTGTGAGCCAATACAATTTTTTATTTAGAATCCATGAACAACAACTCTGTTGAAGGGCAATGTAATTCTACACATTTTTAATTTTACAAGACTTAAGCTGGGATATTTCACAGCACAGAAGCTACAAAAAGTTTAAAATGTTCTCTTTTTTAACACAGGGAAAAACAAGTTACAACGTCAAACATCTAGAAACATTTCTATGCAAATGCACTTCTGAAGTTCAGAAATGTAAGAGAGACAAGGTAGAGGACTTAAAAGTCCTCCAGAGAGGCAAAAAAGATCCTCTCCCTAGGTTAGATCCTAGGATAATTGTTTCATTGACCCACATAGGATTTATCATGGGAAAAGATTTGCATTATTTTGACAACTTCCATATTTGTACCGATAAATACAGTACAGCAATAATTTACCATGTGTAACCAGAAATCATACACACTTAGTTTCTATAAAGAGTTCAGAATCACCCATTTTCTTTTTCATTTAACATAGTTTTAGTGCACAAGATCTCCACAATGTCTAGAAATCAAGTGTACACAGCAAAACCAATTTGTTACCTTTTTTTCAGTACAGTTTTATTCAACACCCCATGTAGATGTGGAATGCCAATCTTGTATCAATGCTGTTTCACTTCAGAAGTAATCTTAACACTAAGGGGGTTTTAGTCATTAACATTTTAATCCAAAACTTTAATCAAACAAAGAATGGGCACTGGACAGGACAAAATATATGCTTGTGCATATGTATATAAATATGTAGAACAAAGAAAATCAAAATACATACTGAAGGTACAATTTACTTTTTTTTACACATTCTTTCACCAGCCTCTATTTAAAAAAACAACCAACCAAAAAAACCCACCACAGCTTTCTTTTGCAATAAAGTTAGCCATGATTTTCATTAGTTGACCATAGCTTTAATTTCCTTCAGTCTCCAAGACACTCCTTTAATACCTCATCTGAGGGGAAAGAATCCAACACACAGAAGCAGAACTACAAAACTGAAATGATGTTTAACTACGCTTTAATTTTTCTCTCCCATAAAATCTAATTTTTCATTTGACTTTACAAAAAAGGCACAGTCTTTTGGAAGTATGGGCAGCTTACACAAATTACTTTTATAGCTAATAAATACAGGCCAGGATGTAAGTCCAATAAGGAAAGAGTTCAAGACCTGTGCTTTACTTACCTCTGCTGTCATTTTGGCAAACTTGTCAGGAGGAATGTTTCCACATAATACGTTTTTCCTTAGGTTAGGGTTCTTTGCATCCTTGAGATTCGCTATCCTACTTCGTACCCTATTTTTGTATTTCATATCAGTGTTTTTTAATTCTTGAAAAATAGGTGCTTTGTATTAAGGAACAAAACATGGATAAGTAAAATAGAGTAACACATTAACAAGTAAAACAGAGCACTAGAAAAGATTCATTTTGGGGGGCAATTTCTAAACCAATGTACTTCACTGTCCATCAAGTCCTCCCCCCACCCCAACCAACAGCTCCTGTTCAACACAGCAGAATTCACAACCTTCTGAACCCTAATCACAGCTTAGTACATGGTCAGTGAAATATGAATTTTTGGGTAGTAGGATCTCAACTGAAATTAATTCATTTCTGAGAATTAATTCATTTCTGAACCAAATATTCAAACAATGACAGCTCACTAACACAATTTTTTTGTTAAAAAAAAGAAGCCCAAACCTCTGTTCCAGAACCATTCAAACACTGCTACCAGAACTACCCTTTTGAAAACTGTGAATTCACTTAGAAATAAACTTGTAGAAAATCAAATAAAGACATTAGAAAATGATTAAGAAGCCTGTTAACTGTTAACAAGGAAGGATTTTTAAATAGCATAGAAGAGCCCAGAATTTTATGTAAGAATGCTTCAGTAAGATATAATATTGCTGCTGCAAGGAAAACATATTGAGCCGAAAAGAACCCACACGCACTCACCTACACGCATTCCTACATATTTTAAGGCAAATCATTTAGGTTGGGCTGTTTTTTTAAACACTAAATTTATACTGATACTGATGTATCGAACACAGTTTACCATTTTTGTTTTACATGAAATATAAAAACACTCAATAGTTAATTCATTTGAAAATTATCTGCGTTTTTTAAAAACACTCTTGGGTAGAGCACACAGATATACAACAAAGGATATCTTCTTCAATCTGGGAACCCAGCTCTTCTTCATCAGCACCAATAGCAATGTAATCATCTGATGAAAACAAATAATAAAATACTAGCACCTGGCACTCTGTGTTCTATATCCCTGAGATCCCTATAGTTTCAGAACTCTGAAACTCAGAAAATTATAAAACACCTGCAGTGAGTTTTCTTTTTGTATAGGTAATTCTAATTTACTGCATACTTATCCTTTCAAAATTTATTACTTGGAAGAACAAAATTAAGTGAAAGGAAGCAGAACAGAAGTTCAAAAGAGTTAAAAACCTTTAAAAACCAAAAAAGTTCTGACACCTAGTTGTAAACACAAGTAGAAATAAAAAACCATTACTACAGAAAGCTTTGAATATTCCAATAGGTTTGGCATCTCTCCCATCTCCACAGCCTGCGCATAGAACAGACTATTATGAAAAGGAAACATTTTATATTGTGTTTAATCAATTGTTTTAGTCCACACAATACAAGAATAAGCAAATAAATATTCTGCATGCAGGGAAAAGAAAGATTTAATTAGAAACATAGTAATTAAGTAACAAACTGTCTTACTAGATTTTTTAAAATGCAAAACAGAGATGTGTCACGAAACACATAAATTAGAAGAAATAGACCACAGCAGTCTTGAAGACAATGCAACACTTGAACTAAAATGTCTCAAGATAACTGTTTACTGTTTCTGACCAAAATGCTGCCTCACAAAGACATCTGCCTTTCCAAGACTGCTTAAGAACAAATTACATACAGTGCTTGCCTCCTCATTTCAACATGGGTGTACTTCAGTGAGTAATCCAAACATCATTCCTCCTTCAATCTCATACCAAAGGCCATAAAACAAGAAAATAACCTTATTTTTTTAACTCACGGGTCATCAGTTTACATGTGCTATAGAAAGCAACATAGCAAAAAAGGTTCTTGGAAAACTAGCTAAAATTAAGACTACATAGAATTATGAATACTAAGATGCTCTATGTGACTGTCTGGTCCCAAAAGAAGTCTGTGAACTACATATCCAGATGATCACAAATTCATGGTCTTCAGTCAGCTTTGCTTATTGTCTATACCTGAATTTATATGAATTAAAAGAAAGAATAAAAGAATGAAGGGAGTAAACACGGATGATTCCGAAGTCTACTGACACTGGGCCAAGTTACACTAAGCTAAGAACAGAGAAACAGGAGCTGGGTCACAATTTTGATAGAAGAGAAGGACACACCAGAAAAAAATCAGGCAATTCTGCAAAGTGCAGCTTTCAGTTTGCTCCTTATCTAGCATATCATTCAATTTGTCATTTTAAAGACACCCAAGTGTGCATGAGAGAGAAAAAGAAAAAAACCCGCAACAGTCAAGGAATTTACAGATACCCAAAAGGCACGAAGTTAAGAGCAATGCAAGACTCTCTTATTGCAAGTATCTTGATGAAACATCAAGAATAAATCACAACAGTAAGGCAGCTTCAAAATCCGAAGGTCGCCAGGACCTCTGGTGTAAGAAAGGCAGTCTTGTATATAGTCACACCCCCTCAGTCAAAAAGACTGAGACAAAAAAAAAATAGCAGCCTCTACAAAAATATTTAAATAAAACTTTAAAGAGGCAATAGCCTTCCTGAAAAGAAGATCCCCGGTTGGCAAGCTATCAGATGAACTGAGCCACAAAATGTCCTGAATCATCAGCAACGAAGATGCATTTTGAAACATTCCCATGCTGTCAAGGCTACTCATTACTGGCACCTTGGGTGAACTGGTTTATGGGTCTACACACGCAAATGGACACAAACAGGGTTTATTCTACCCTACGGGGCAGGAGAAAATGTAGAGTGGAAAAGACAGAAAGAAGAAGGAAATATTTAAACTTGAAAATATAGTCTACAAAGCTCACCTCCTGTTCTGAGAGCTGCAGAGAGCATTTCTCTACATTTCACTCGTACAGAGTCTGAAGTGCTTGGAGCCCGGGGAAAGGAAGGGATGAAAGAATTTGAAGGAGCACTACCCTCCTCCTTCCTGCTGCTGGAATTGCTACTTGAACTGCTAAAAAAAGGCAAAATGAAAACCAATATTAATGTTTTTTCCCCCTTCTTCAAAGAACTTTGTTTCTGGGCAAAATACAGGTCTTTTGCTATATCCATTTGATGGTATTCCAAAATAAGAACACAGGCCACCTTTTTAAAGCTATTTATAGCTTTAGAGTCAATACAATTTTAAAGTGTCTTTAGACTATTCACCAGGGTATTCCATACAATAGAGACACAGCAGGTATTTCATTCCATTATGTGGCACATAAGCCTTAATTCTCAGTTCTTTACATTGACATGAAATCTTTTTTTTCCTCCCACGGAACTTTACTTTAAAAAACAGTGACGATACATCACACCAACATTCACTCTGCAGCGAATGCCTTGCATTCAATCTGCTTACTGTATTGAAGGGGTGCCATGGGCACAAAAAACCCCCCACAATTTACCTAGTTTTGCAAACTGTAAACCAAGTTTTCAGCTTCCATCAGGACATATAGTTAGAGGTTAAATTTCAATTTTAAAATGGCTGCTGAAAAGAGATCCCTAAACTCAGACATGTATAGAAGAAGTGGGCTTGCAAATACTCTTTTGTAAATGTTCTTCAGCTCCTGCAGTGACATTAATGTAGACTTCTTTTTCTGGTAACATATTTTGTGTTTACAAAAAAGAGTGCAGAATGTTTATTAAACATAAAAGCTAACACACTAAAGAAGCATATGCAATTACCACAAAGCAGAGACTGAAAGTTGTTTTACAGTTCTCAAAGCTGGGTGCTAGTACTGAGACAGGACAGAGTATTTGACAGACCCAACGGATGGAATAAACAATAAACTTGTCTGGCCATATCTTGACCTATGTCTTTCTTTTTTTTCTATGTCAACAATAGCATGGTTTACTTCCCTAATAACACACTCTTTCTTGTACAACTCTGTCTTTCAGAAAAGAACATGGAAGCTGTCTCTAATGTGACAAATTTGGACCAAATAGTTTAAAGTTAATTTATACTGACTGAGATTATTTGCACAGCCATTAATAATTAAGCACCTTTCTTCTCTGGCTTCAGGGCTGTTTTGTGAGGAAGATGCAGGCTCCTTTTTCTTTTCTTCAGAATCTTTATCAGTTGAAGGTCCATCTGGAAATACAAAACATGAGAAACTCTCTTCTACCCAGAAATAGTAACTGATTTAAAGCAGTGGTAAAATACCATGATTTCTCCTGAACCAGTTGGAAATGCTATCAGCTCCCACTCTCTGCTTTGACCTTCTCTTGCAGTACAACATTCCACTTCCCAACACCCTCCCAACACAGGAAATGGAAAACATGACAACATTTCAGATCCTTCAAGTCAAGTCCAGCATCTGCTTAAACTGGCAGTGAAGACATGACAGAAACACAGACTTTTACGATTTATTTTTTCGAACACTCCTGCATTAGGTAGGCAGTAACTCCTTAGGTATTGCATCAAGTCTCTGGAGTTTGTCTTCCATGCTTTATATATGTAAGTTCCTACTACATACATCCATTCTTATTAATTATATTGTGAAAATACCATGGTAGGCAAAATAGAAAGTCATTTTCATATTTTTGAAGGAGTTTTCTAGACACACAGACAGTATTTTCTGTGATAGCTCTTAAATTATTTGTCTCAGTGTCTAAATATATTTGAATCTGCCATTCAACATACAGGTTATGTTTCACAATGATTTTATAAAGAATAAAGACAAAAGTCTTTATGGAAAAGAGCAATCACAACATTTAACTCTAGCATAGCAAGAATGGATACACCCTTCTATTGTAAAGAGGATTTCAGAGTGGCTAAATTGAGTGCCTGCTTTGATTTGCTCTCTAGAAAGGCTGGCTTTCTACTGCCTACAGAGAAAGCCTTGTGAGACTGGCATCACTGATTGACAGATTTTGTGAATTCCTATTTCCAAGTCCTTATAAAGCTGCTATTAAACTTCTAAATTTGTAGACACTGTATTATCAGAATAAGCATATATTACAAACTTTAAAATTAATCAAAAACAGAACAAGAAAAGGAGGGAAATCCGTTAAGGCTCAGTCTTGCCAACAAAGATGTCCTGAACTAAGCGTGTAAATCCCTGTTGAAATATCTAAAAGTATCCTTAATTCCAGAGGAAGCCCATCTCTGTGCTTCTCAGAGGAACTTGGTGGTATGTAACAGACAAATTCAGGTTTCTTCAAACTCGAGCTTTTTAATTTTATTTTTATAGAGTAGAAAATAACTGTACTGGCTTTCTCTTTATAGGAACAATAAACTGAACATGATTTTGATACTTTCCTTAACCTGTGAGTTAAGGAATTTATCCAATCAAATATCACTTTATTAAAAAATCTTAGCAGAGACACCAGTACTGGATCAGACTAAGCACCCATCTACTATTCTGTCTCCAGCTGTATCTATAAAGAGATGCACACAAAATAGTATAGGAACCAGAAAAGCACAAAAAGATAATTCTCCAGATTACTCCCCCAGCCTTCAAGGGCTCACTTATTGTTGCAATGTTGTATTAAATCCTTGAAAAATTTCTTCATTTAAGGTAAAAAAGATAATTAAACACAGATGATGCATTTAGGCTGATTGTCTTCAATAAGCTGAAGATGTTATTCAAAAATATTCCTAACAAAGACAGCAATTTAACAACTTTTGATTATAAAAAGTAATTTCACTAAGAAAGCAAACAAGCCTATAAACTGAATGGATCACACAAGTTCTTTGCTATGACAACTGAAGTGCACTAAGAGAAAGAAAACAACTCCCATTTTTAACATGCATACTCACTCTCTCTATGGCAACAACTGATTACATGATATAATCTTTAAAGATGTTCTAAATATGCATGCAATCTCTTTTACCTTCCCAGTGTTTTAAGTACATGATCATTTTTGTCAGAGGCTTTAAGACAAACCAGTAGATCAAACAGGTATCTTGGGGTACAGCTCAAGTCCTGCAAAGCAGGAGCTCTGCTTCAGCCCATTTACCTACACATTTTTCTGGCACACATGTTTTCAAATTCAGGTCTGACCTATGTATCTCCTGCTTATTTTGCACCATACACACCACAGTGGTTATAGCTGGCACCCAGTTTTCTTTTATCAAACACTTCCATTCAGCCCAGCACCACTTCTCCAAGGGCAGGCACCTGAGAACACCTGCCAATACCCCAGTGGATTCTTTCCCTTATGGAGGACAGGGCATACACAAGGCACAGAGGTAAAAGCACAGCTCCTCCTATAGCTGCAGACCAGTCCATGCAAGGATGTCTCAAACCAAGGTCAGACTTGAGCAGCTGAGACTGGACATCTTCAGCAAGTATGTCTTCAAAACTATAGTTTCTTTAATCACTTAAGAGTTTATAGATGTTTTTGCTTAATCTAGTTTCAGAAAGCTGAAAATAAAGTTAATAGCATCCTGAGTGTTTAAGTTGCTTTTATGGATCATAAATTGGAAAGCACTAGAAGAGGTGCTTTCCATCTTTAGACTCAAACATTAATAAAGATAACTTGTTATATTGAAATACGGTATTGACAAAAGAACAGAGTGCAATTAACAGCCTGCTAGACAGCATTTCACCTATCCTCTGGGGAAAGAAAAATTATCCTTGACAAATTAAAAGTCCCTACTAATTACCTTATTTTACATTCAATGGCCAGACTCTAATAGAAAGGAAGAATGACATCTAATGGGAACTATGAACGACCACAGAAATTCTAACAAAATAAGGTGGAAAAAAAATGGCCCTTCTGTGAAATGTCTTTAAAAATTCCAATGTGGTTCACCTCAGGAAGTCTACAGAACATTATAAATATTTATATAATATAAATTACAAGTTGTGCAGTTCCTTTTTCAACTCCATACAGCTATTCAAACTTACCGATTTTTTCTTCAGAAACAAATGGAAATTGTCACCAGTTTTAGGATTGAAAACTGTAACTTCACAGTTTTAGCTACTGCATCTTCAGGAGACCATAAAATAAAATCTCAAAGTTTTGGTTTTTTAATAAGAGAAGCTAATTCATATTAAGACTTCTTCTTTAAAATACAAAGAATATGCTAGTAACAAGAATAGACTATTAGCCATTGGAGTAAGACATTCAAAGTTTAACAACTGCACTGCAGTTTCTACCTGGAACTTGCAATTAATTTGAAAGATACTTGAAGCTTCTCCAGTGAAAACTCTCCAGGGTCAAACATGATATAACAGTATCTAACTGTATCTAACTTTGTTATCTAATCAAAAATTTTAATGTATACAGCCAGATAACATAACTAATCTGAATGTTAGAAGCCATTAACAGCTTTCTCCTAGATTTTTCTAACTAGGTTACAAGACAACACTAGACATTGCTTGTAGCAACAACTTGCTAGTAACAAGAAAAAAATTAGAAGATATAAAGATGTAATGTTATTAATTTATAAATCTAATTTTAAATTAAGAAAATTTTAAAGTAAATTTTTTTTCAGAAACGGTAATGAGAGGTGACTAGTTATTACCTGGAATCATATGAAAATTTAATTTAGCAGGATATCATGTGTTACCTACTCATGAATCACCACCAGAACCTGGAAAGTTTTCTGAGTATTCAGCTTAAAAAAGTTAAAAGAAAGAGATAAGACAACAGGTATCAAATGACATAGTTACTAATTTAACAACAACCTTAATATTTAATAATTATTTAGGCTCCATTTTCCTGACTTTGACCAAATAATCTTGAGATACACAAGCAACTACACTTGTCAGCAATTCCTCTACAAGATGTAGTAAGGCATGAAGGTAAGATCAGTAAAGTTTCTTTCCAGTAGCAGCACTGGGAGGAGGAATATCTAAAATCCCTAAATAAACAACAGAATTATGAACTGTTTACTATTTTTAAAGGTTTTTTTTATCATCAGTGACAAAAGACCATGACACAAGGACTTATTCACTATATATGTTTTTCTCTTACATGGTATAATTTATCATGTGTTATCTCTCCACTGATTAGCTTAACAAATTATAGACCTACTAACAGTACATGAACAGTTCCAAATATACACTTGACAGGAGGTGATTTCCACAGCTCATATTTGATATGAAAATGAAACTACTGAAATTGGTTTTGCACTTGATTCTGCTTGACGTCTTATCAAGACATGTACTTTTCTTATCAATAGTAAATAATATTTTTGAACGCTATTAGACTCTAATTTAAGAACTTGTTTTGCCAGGAACACTTTTTTTTTTGAGCAAAGCCAGTAGGTTTTGAGATATCCTTGAACAACTTCACCTTGTGACAGCATTAACGTACCTGTAAGATAGTCCTAGACTGACTGTACCTGCTTGCTCCAGGAGAATAAAACCCAGATTCAAAATAATGAAGAATTTTGTGAGCAAAGTAATCTGAGTAAAATACTTCTGTGATGCCTGACTGGTATTATTAACGCTTAAACATTCTTTTAAAATAAAATTACTCAGGCATGCCCTTCTTTGAAATAGGAATTTCAAAATGTTTGTGGCCTCACTTTTAGTTTTCAATACTAGCAACAGATTATCACTTAATGTTAAGAATATTGCGTTGTGATTCTGCATTTTTAGTTCAGTATATAAAGTTACTGGAGGAAAGTTTACTTAGAGGTCTGGACATTCTTTTTCGCTGTATACTCTTCAGTTCTGCAAGTAATTATTTGTTATGAGGGTTATATTCCTTAAGGAATTTTTGTTACTTTTCTAATGTAAGAAACACTCCTGACAACCTAAATAAGTATGCATAGATTCATTATCTGCACAGCATACTCTGTATATTCAGCTACTTGGCAAAACAATTATTTGTAAATTCCATGTTATAACTGAACAGCATTTTACTCTGAGAGCTGAATTTAGCTCGTTGTGCAAATTGTGACCATCTCTGCTGTGTGCTTTGACTTTCAGAAAGTATCTGAAGGGGCCTTGCACTGTGGCTCACCCAGTGAGTCACTTCAGACAATGGTCACAAGCCCCTCTGCTGCACAGCTTCCGACCCCTCCAAAAAAACATTGGTAACCTGGCAAGACTCAAGTCAAGCCACAAAGATCTGGTGCTTCACAACTCACTTTGATTTGTTCTCATGTTTCCCATGCATTCCTAAAAACTAAACTCTGATAGCATTGAACTGAAACATTACATGCAGCCTGAACAGTCAACAATTCTTGCCTAAATCAAAATGTCATTTATAAAAATAACTCACAAAGACTTCAGAGCTCTGAGTACAATGCTTGGTACGATTAACAGCTGTCCGCTTCTGCTGTCATCTTTGCTCCATACCACTTTACATGCACTATAAACAGCATAATCGAAACTGATTTCTCAAGCAGCTCAACATACGGTATTTCGTATTCTTCCGAGAAAGTCAAAACTAATGACAAAACAGAATAAGAGTACTTTGTAAGATTCCCACCCATACTTATACCCTATCTTTCACAGCTATGAAACTTTACATTCTGATGAATTTCTGAGCAGTGATAAAAGAGGCAAAACATTTGCCTTACTATGCTTTATTATCAGATCTACATTGCAACCAATGAAAATGTAACTACCTAAGTTTTGAATGTAAGCAGTACTGTATTTTCAGGAATAATTTGATTTTATGTAGTAAGTGCATTACTACAACTATACTAGAGCTGGCACAATAATGCACACACAATAATATCTGTCCTGTAACAAAAATTAGCACATGAATGAAGGTCACATACCCACTGCCTCAAGAAGAATTCAGTTCTGATAAATGCCAAATATTTCTTATTTGCTTTCCAGCTCCTCACATGTTTGACTTTACCTCATGCAAGAAACCTTAGGTAGAGTCTCCCAGCTGTGTTAAAACAATCTGAAACTAGCAAGCTACAAAAGGGGAAGGTCCACTTGCCCCAGCTGTTTGTTACTGCTACAATCCCTGTGCAGGAAACAGTAACCACAAACAGGCTGGACCAAAAAATGATAGTTGAAATTTAAGCCAGAAGAAATGAACAAAACAATTACTTTCCAACTGGCCAGTTCCCAGCTTTGGTCTTCTAGATAGCCACTCCAGCACTAGTGGTAACACAGGAGGGAGCAAAGGGCTGGAGGGAAGTCAGGACTGCTCCTTTCAGCAGCAGCCTACACCCAGATTGACCTGCCATGCCCATCAGGAACCACATTCTTACCCAGACTTCTACAGCATGAAAACCCTCCAGGAGGAGGGACACTCCCCATGTTTTACAATGCTGGAACACTTAAACACCAGTAAGCTTTAAGTAACAACATATTAAGACAATTTTGACTGACTTAAGGTACTCAAGTGCTAAAAAAATGAGGTAATTATTTTTAGTATCTCAACAAACAAATGGCAAATCCTTTGGTCAAAGCACAGCAATAATCAGGCAGATCTCCCACTCCCCAAAGAGAGCAGCATCTGAGCACACTCCCAAACGCTGAGAATTCTGTTGGAAATGAGAGTATCTTCTCTACTATGTTGTCTAAGCTAAGTTGCAGTATTAAAAATTTGAACTTCCAAGAAATAAAAAATTAACTCTCACCAAATATTGAGAGGGTTTTGTTTTTAGAACTTAGACTAATAACTTCTAATAACTTGAGAGCTAAATCACTCAATCCAGCAGCTACTTTTGGAAGTCTTTAGAGTAACTGATGCTAATATGCAAGTCAATTTCTCCACTTACGTATCTTACCACATTTATGTCCTGATATAATAAAGTTGGACTTCTGCATTTAAGTTAAAAAATAAAAAGTATATTATTTTTACTATTTACCACTTAATTCTGATCAGATCCTACATTAATATCCTTTATATGCATTTACTTTTATTGTAAAGGTCATTATGAATTTAAAGGTATTTTATCAGCATGTTCAGCGTTATCTAATTTTAGCTAAACTTAATAAATTTACTAAAACTAGTATTACTAGTAGGTAGGTTAAAAGTCTTTAAGGAAACTTTAAAAAGTTTGCTGTAGGGGCTGTTGCTTCTTACTAGAACATCAAAGTTTAAAGTTCTTAAAATGCACAAACTGTCCATTTCTACAGACAGAGTATTTTCTGTATCATTTACAAGACAGTAATAAAGTATCTGATAAAATACTTCACAACTGATAAAAATGAGGCTGAATTTAAATGGTAGGGGACTCTAACACTCTCCTGGTATTTAGCACATTTTTCCAGACAGAATGGTAAATATTTAAATCATAATGTAAACTGTTTTCTATTTTAAATTTTAAGCTTCAGAACCTTAGTTTACCTAAACTTACATACAAAGAAACAAAATAGAGTGCACCACAGTATATGAACAAATGTATCTGGACACAGTTTGAGACGTAAGCGTTTTCAGATATATTAAGTATTACCAAATACCCCTGAATAAAACCCTAACAGAAAGGTTTTGTTAAGTGTATTAATTGCTTTAAGGGAAAGTAAACAAAAAGGATTAAGACACTAATTAGTAAGCTGTTTAAAATTATGAAGGTTTTAGAAAGTGCAGCTCTGTTTCTCACTACCTGTAAGTGCTAACAGATTTTAACATAATTTTTGTTGGTTTTTTCTCTTCACAAATCACTTCATAACCAAACTTCAAAGCCTCCACCCTCTCACATGAGATTTTGCAGCAGTTCTTCAGAGTACTTGTTATATTTGACAAAGAAAATAGTCAAGAAGAGGCTTGTTAGTGCTTGGTGCTACAGTACAGTCACTCCAGCTCAACTGCATGCAGTGAGACTTCAGAAATGAATCACATCAGAGCAGCTGATTTCCTACTGCCTGCCAGCCCCAATAAAATACTCTCACAGTAATGGCCAAGTGACAGCCAAAGAGTAAAACCAATTACATCAGTGTAGAAAGTTTCAACATTCACACAAGAGCACAAATATGTCCAAAGCAAGGCATGTCAAGGATGTGCATCAAGGCTACACAGAATTAAAACATGCAAGAGCAGGGACGTTTCTGTTGCCATACCTAACAGCTTCTTCCAAGACTTGATAAGAGATTTTGCTAAAGATGTAACCTCTTCATCTGTGCTTTGCTTGCGTATTGCATTCACTGACATTCCAATTCTGGTAGACTGCAAAAGAAATAGAAATATACATTATCACAAGTGACACAAAGACAATTTAACAAATGAACACATATAAATTTGTACTTTGACGTAAGTTTTTACAGGGTCTTTTTTTTTCTGGTGGGTTTGTTTTCTTTTCTCTTGAGATTATCAGAACAAAATACTGCAAGCCTTTATAAAAATTATTTTAACAACATGGACATTTTAGAAAGAAATACAACAGTATTACCATTTGTCTTCATCACAATGGTTTGGGAATGGGTGGGCAGTGATGGTGGGCACAAGGGGTAAAGACTGTATTTATACTTCGGCACTATACGATGCTCACTATCTTCTTCACTGACATCATACTCTTAGAATTCCCATTTAGTGGCTGTGGAAAAAGCTTTAATACCAGCTGGGAGCAGGCATGTTTTAGGTATCTAAAAACTCTGGCGATACTGAGATTCTTTAGAATCCTTAGCACAGAGAGTTCTGACTTCAGATAGAAGCAGAACTCTCTGTGTTTAAGATTTTTAAAAATGAGCTATCCTATCTCTGAAAAGGCCAAGGCGGTGACAAGCTTTAAGCCTTTGCCCCTACTGCCACCTACAGAGTGAATATGGGAGTAAGTTACAATCCACACCTTTCAAGACTCAGAAGATGGGGATATAAATTTAGCTCAACAGTAACGTTTTCAAAGATTTATGGCTAATGTGTTCATGCAACAAAGAGAATATTTCCACCCTTTTAGCTTCACAAGAGGAGAAAAGCATTTAACAGTATAAATAAGGATTTTATTATCATTTTGTATTTTGACTGATGACTGAATTCTTTGTTCTTAGGATGCTTAGTTTTGCTGCATTACCATTTACAGGACTCACTAAATATAAACTATTCTACTTACTTTTGCTACAGATCATCATAAATTTCCTCCTTCTTTAAAGGAAAATTTAAATCTCTGTGGCTTGCTAAAAATGGGTATGATTTGTTCCTGTTAATTACTTCTTACAACCCAAACAACACTTTCTGAGGCACCATGGATGTGTTAAATACTGGAAACATACTGAAATAATCCGTAGCTATTTTAGCCAAGGAAACACATCAAATAACCTCAGGCCTGAGCATCAGCTCTAAACACATATTTTGGATTAAAGAAAACAGATGGTTACTCACCTGTTACTAAAGTGTTCCAAGATGGACTCTGTTCACTCAGATTAATGGTACTGGCCAATTCTCCTGATATTTTGAACACTTAAATCTCAAAATTATGTTCAGACAATAAAGAATAACATGTCCTTGAAAATCCATAAAATACCACATCTGGATGAGAAGAATGTATCTACCAAAAAACCCAACCCTCCATTAATACCTGGGCATAACAACAGCCTATGCTCATCAGCAAAGGGAAAACGCACAAACTCACGGACTTATTTAGCTAAGTAAAATCCAAAAACTCAAGGAAAACACGAAACTAGTTGGAAAAATTTATTTTTCTAATCACACAAGAAAGACAGTTTATGGGAACTGTCTGAACTGCCAGCTTTCTTAAAGCAGTACCTAAAAACAACTCATTTGTTTGCTTTTATAGAGCACTGGATCAGGTCTACCTGAAGAGAGGAAGTAGTGATCCACTAATTTATCTGCCTGCTAACTGACACAGATAATCACAAAAGATCAGTGTTATATTCTCAAAATGACTATGTTTTAATGACAAACCAGCTGGCAGTATTTGAAATTTCCTCAGTCTTCCTGCCTGGGGAGCTGTTCTTCTGATTGCCGTTTTTAAGTGAAAAATTCCAGTACTTTCATTCTTCCCCTTGTTAAATTCTAGAGCATTTTTCACCTGCTTTCAGAGTAAAGACAGTCAAAGACAGTGTAAGACAGCTGTTTTCATCCCTGAAGCATTGAAGCTTTGGCCAGCAGCCCTCAGTAGGTGTGAGCAGCAGCGAGCATAAGTAACCTATGACTGACCACAAAGCAGAGCATATGGTGGCAGCAAGTCTTCTCTAAACCAGAACAAATGCAAAATGTAAGGAACATAGCTAGAGAGGAAGAGCACCCACTGAAGCAAGCAGAGGTGCTACCAACTTTAAACTGTGTGTGAGGATAGAGAACTGGTGAACACTCAGACCAAAGCAGAGCCAAACCAACCACGGAAGAATAACCACCTCTGGGTTCCCAGGTCTCCACAGCTTGCCAGTGAACTGCCCTGAAATCATTAACAAGGGCTGCACATCACAGCCTAGTTCTGCACATGTGTGTGTAATTTCCTGTAAAACCTGTTTGTTAAAATAAAGCCTGACTCACTCACTGTTTGGCTGTGCACTAACCACAATTAGCACGAGGGACACGATGCCTTTAATGCTGTGAAGCTGCTAAACAGATTTGCAAGTCAGACCACGGGATAAATCATGTGTGAGGAAGCCTACTGGCTCCCTGCCTAGCTGAGCACGGATCAACTTACTTACATAAAACTCATTAGATCTAACACAGTGGTATTACTGCCTGTAACCACTTCAGCTTTCTGTGAAAAAAAATGTGCCAAGAAAGGCACAAGACACCAGCACGAGTCCAGACTATGATATTCACCTTCCTCTTCCACATACCTGTAAAACTAGTCAGAGGACCTTGTCATTTCAGGCTGAAGTAGCAGTGATGTTACAAGAAAAATCATCGCTTCTCTTATTACACAGGAGTAAGAGAGCTAGCAAAGCTTTTCTCAATGTAGCAAGCTTTCGAAACTTCTTAAAAAAGGGTATGGAAGTATGCTGTTCACTTGTGTCCTGCATTTCATCAATTCAAACACATTTGTCAGAATTCTTGATCTAGGTAAAGGAAGATAGTGCTTCCACTTCCTCATGACCATTACCTTTCTTGACATTGGCACACTAATGATCCACTGCCAGACCAATGCGTATGATTACTTCACATTTCAACACTTGCTCAGAGTCCTCCACTGCTTAAGCAAATTTGGGATGCCAACAAAGAAAGTTTATGTCAGACTTTATATATTTATCAAACTCTCAAGAAAAAAAAAAGTAAAATTGAGTCCAAGTATGTTGCTAAATGCAATCTTATGCAGTGGAACTGTTTTGAATACAGCAATGGATATTTATTAAAAACTTCCTAATTAAGGTACAGTCAATGCCCTATGAAAGAATATCCCAAAGTACTTGAATTTCCAGAGCACTTGCAGAGAGATTCTTAATTCCAAAGGTAAAAGAACATTATTACACTTAGTGCAAAATGTAATTTGCATTAAGACCTGCACAAAGAAACTCCACAGAATCAGGTTAACGGAGGGGTTTTCTGGGTTTTGTTCTTGTTTTGTGGGGGATATTTTTTCTGTGGGGTTTTGAGTTTGTTTTCTTTTAAAAGAAGAAGGTCATACATAGAGGACAAAGTCAGAGTTGTATCAGCATTCATGCATGAAAGTGACACCTTAAAATTTCTATTTTCTGTCAGAAATAGGATTAGTAATAACTTATTAAGTACATTCTGCAAATATATAGGATGCGTGAATCAAGAATGTCATTGCTTCTGACACTTTTAAGATTTGAACTTTATAGGTAATTCTTTATCTGTGACCATTAATGCCCCTTAGAAAAGTTACTTTTCAGTCTTCTCCAATTTAAGTGGCTACCACAGCAAATCAGGTCTCAGATTTAACTCTGCCATTTGAAAATTTTCATGGATAGGGAATATCTGGTTACTTTGGAACAAGAGTGGCTCACTGATCAATTACATGACAAGCTCTGAAACTTGACATGTAAGGAAAATTGACCAAGTTTAATTTTTGAAAGAATTTACAAATAATATAGGAAATATTGTTAGAGATGCAAATCTAAGCAACATTAGTGTGAGTATCCATGCAACTGGGAAAGACTGTACCACTCCATCACTCCAGCCCAGGAGAGTAAAAGTGGAGTATAATTATCTTAAGAAATACCCTACTCAGTGTGGGGGGAGAGGACATGCAGAGTGTGTGTCAAATACAACTTGCCTAAAAGGCATCAACTATGTTTCTCCTCACTTACAATGCAAAACCAGAACTAACTTCATTAAAAAAAATGGCATCAGCTGTAGTCAGGTGCATTTTCCTTCAGGAGGAAGGAAACACACATTTGTGTTAGAGTAAAAATGTAAGATTCTATGTACAGTAAATTTGTAAGCAGCTCTTCTCCTCTGTCCATGACAAAATTCACTACTCTCAATCAGAAAGATAAGCTTTAAGAGTTTGCAACTGGAAGAAAATACTTAAGTGCCCTAAATCAGGCACTCACTTCAAGTGAGACTAGACTGCCATATAACAGAAACAATGCTTCCAAGGACTTTCAACCTAGAAATCTACTTTAATAGTGCAACCTTCTTTCACATCTGCTGGCTCCACCTTCATCATTATGGAGCTAACATTTGCAACATAACAACAGTAAGAAAATCATACCTGTAACAACTCAAGGGTCATGGGAATATTCTTAAGCTCCTTCAACAAATCAAGAGCTCCAGCCTAAAAGAAAGAAAGAAAATAAAAAAGTCAACTTAGTAGGATTCAGGAATTTCAAATATAATATCAACAACATAATCTTATCTGCCTTCAGTGTCACACACTGGGTTCAAACCATCAGTTCTCAATTTACCCACAGAACTAGATCAAGGAATGTTCCACTTCACAATCTCTAAGCATTTACAGGCCTTAACTTGGAAATCAAAGTATTCACTCAAAGACTAGGGAAGTTTTACCCCATGTAACTCAAATGACAGTCAAAGTGTTCTGTCAAATACTACTTAACCAACACATATCTTCAAGGGTACTTCACTTAACAGCATCAGAAACAATCCAGACAACAGCAACAATTTTCAGTTCAGACCAAGCACAACAGTTTTAGGACAAGAACTTGGAGCTGAGAAGCTCCGCAGAGTCATTGCATCAATGATGCACACATATATATAAAACATACATAGACATCATTCTTAACTGTATTTGTGGTGATGTGGTAAAGCCACACATCATGGGTTTTTCTTTTTCCCCTGCTAGGACTGTTAGGAAAGGTACTAACTAATTCTGTGTTAGCAGCTTTCTAGATAGATGAGTCAAGTTCAGAGACTGTACTATTAGGCATTAACAAAGTCTATACCCAGCTACTCTAACAACTCATTCCTTAGCAATGTAGGCCTTACTTAAAAGTTTTCATACATGTGAGCTGTGTAATTCTCTTTAACCTCTCCAACCTTGATGATTTACCAACTCTACTTCAGCAAAGCTCTGCACCAGCCACTTCTGACTGTGCACGTGGGCTGTAAGACTACATAAATCCCCAAAAGGCTGAGATGATCTGGCCGTTATCCAAGTGCACATGGTGCTGAACCTGGAAGCTATGAACAGAAGGGAGGCAACAACTGCCTGTGCATCCAAGAGGCCATTCTATTCAGGCTCAGTTCATTACCTTCCCGCCTTTTTATTTTCTTTTTTTTTTTTTTTTTTAAATTCATGAGGTTTGGAAATAAATCCCACAAAATTTCCATCTTGCATATCTGTGGAATTTGATTCCTTTTTCTTTCCTTACCTCTCAACTCATCCTATTTTATTTTGCATTTTGCTTGCTTTTCAAATTCTCCCTAATTAACTTCTAATATGACACCTGTTGCAAGGAAACTTCAAATATTCTGCGACATCTGCAGTCTTACAATTTAACCACTAAAGATAAAATAACCACCAGGAGGTTGAGAAAAATGAAAGTGGAACTTTGGAGTCACATCCAAAAACCCTCAGCTCTGGACACCTTCAAATGTTTGCTACAACCTTTGTTTTTCAAACACTTCTGACTCAAAGAAGCCTCCAAACCCAAACATTTCACCAAATCCCACCTTACACAAATTCAATTAATATATAAAGCTAAAGTTTTACTATTTTGCCATGATAGCAAAAGCCTCATTTAACTTTTATTCATGATATATAAAACTTCTCCAGTCTTAACCACACAATTTTAGCAGGAATGATGCAAGACTGAGAAATGTCACAATGTTTTCAGGTGCTAAATTGAGTTGGCATACTAAACCATATTTTTCTCTCAACAGCCATAAATGTGGTTTCTTCTGTGCAAACACAGATCCAAATAAAGCAAGTTAATTATCTTCACTGCTACAAAACAAAATCAAATTCAAGAAAATTTTCTTAGCCAAAACAAAACTAATGACAGAAGCCAATGTGCCATTTTTAAAAATATAATCTGATAAGACTTACCTCCACACCAATTAAGTTATTAGCAAACTGTACACAGCATGTAATTTCAAAATAAACACAGCTTACTGTAGTCTGCAAATTCAACACAAAAATAATACTGTAATGCAAAGTAGCACTCCCTTCATCTCATCTTAGAAATACAGTCTAGTCAAAATTCCTTTGCCTGTTATATCCCTTCTCAACCGTACATGTGAAAACAAATTTATTATTCCAGAAGTAAATGTTTTCCAATACTAGTAACTTGATACATAGGTTAACGGACCATGCAACAATTAAAAAAAAAATATAACAGAAAGAAAAAAAAATTTTAAAAACAACCAAAAAACCCCCCCACAAACAAAACAAAACCCAAAATAAACAAAACAAAGAAACAAACAAAAACAAAAAAAAAAAACCAAACCAAACCTAACCAAAAAACAACAGTTTAACAGATGTTATCTAGATTTTGTGCTGGTTTCTGTACAAATTACCAAAATTTATAATGCACTAATCCTTTCTAAGCCTTCATACTTCTCTAATCAATTATAGTGTGTACCTAGAATTAGATGCTTTAAAATTAAATTTAAATTGGTTTTAAACTCATACCAACTAAACAGTTTTTCATAACCACTTTTCTTAGCATAAAGTCAAATGCTCTCTGTATCTCAAAATCAGTGTGGAAGTTGCACAGTACAACCTGTAATTACTTTTATTCTTAATGGAAGACTTCTGTGCTCAAAAAACACCCCCAACCATTAAGACTACTGTTAGAAATCTTTTAAAGGCATTTCTATAATTTTATACAAAATGAAAGGCAATGCCCCATTCTCCTAGGCTGGTTGGCTTCCAATTTACCTTGTCACTTAAATTAGCAGAAGTCAGCTTCATACAGATTCAGTAGATTACTCCTCTCAGCTTCTTTCTGTTGGTCAGATCACAACACCACAGAATGGTATTCTACAGTCGTATTTTAAAGCTGTGCTTCAGGCAGTAGAAAATGGAGTACATTTTTGAAGACAGCAGAGCTATCCAGATATAATTCTGTTCTACTTAAAGGACTATAGATTTAATAACACAGATAATTTTATTTTCTTCTCTAAACTTACTCAGGCATTCTTGATTTTTTTAATCCATGGGTGCAGCCTTAGTTTTCATACCTACTCATTACAGCAGCTTAATGAAAGTAAGGTGTGCTTACGACAAAAGCTCAAAGGAAGGCACTACAGGTTTTAATCCACTCACAGTTCTGAAGGAGAAGTAATACCTATTTTAGTTTGAAGCAACAGCAGAAATATGTCTCCCACAGTGCATGAAATACTAAATCATATTATTTCCTCCTTCAAAACAGAAGAACCGCATATATCATTTCACTAAAGTAGTTACAAAATTTGCACAGCTACAATTAAATCCTTAGTCAAAGCAAATCACCAAGAGACTGACTCAGAAAGAGTGTCTGCATGGCCTGCCCTTTCAACTCATCAAAAGAAACACCACAGAGTGCTTTGCCACAAGCCAGAGTCGCCTTTTGTATGAGAGATGAAACATTTCTTGTCATTTGACTCTTGACAGCTTCAGAGTGAGCAAGTATCAAAGCTTTTTTTTCCTTTATTATTGATGCGTTTCATCAAATCATTCTCATTCAAAGACACAGACCAAGTACCTGTTCTTGATGAGTAAAAATGGAGAAAGGAACACAAGAGGTTGTCAAGAGCATCGTTATTCAGTGGGTACTTGTGTAAGAATGCATTTCTAATTCTTCTTCATCTTTGTGAGACAATAAAGTACCTCTTCATAGAGACTGCCTCAATAATTTTGCTAAAGTTAGCATTTTAACTGCAGAGCAGACTTGGGTAGGAAATCACTTTGTGCAATTAAAGAAATATCTTGTAAACAACAAAGACTAGTAAGAAAAACACAGAGACATCTCCTGGTTTAAATACCATTGTACCTCCTCTCCTTTGATACAGGTAAGAGTTTTTATCATGCTACACACATGTGCCTTGGACAAACTGTCAGACTTCCACTCTTGGCCACAGTGGCAGCTCATTGAGAAGACATCAAACCAACAACAGAGCCACTTGTGTGTAGTAAGGAGCTGGAGTGAAGGAGCTCTGTTTCAACACAGTGCAAAAGCCCAACTGCCTCTGGTGGTCCCATGCTCTCACTCCTCGGATGGAGGTGAAAATGAAGGTCCAGCACTGGCTCCAGCCAGGCACAGCCTGGCCCAGCTGTGCCTGCTGTGCTCAGCCACCAGACCTATGCTGACCCCAAAGAAGTCACTGCTCCCCAGAGCTCTGAAAGTTAATTAGGTTATACATGCTAGAGTGTGAATACATGTTCTCACCTGCTGTTAGGAATTTTATCCAAACTTCTAAGCCTCTCAGATCACAGAGAAATACCCTGTGGTCACCTGCAGCATCCCTGATATTGCTACTCCCCAGGATCAACAGTCGTTCTCATGTTATCTGAGAGCTGTCATTCTTTTTAAAACTGAGCTGGCTGCCCTTTGTCATTCCCATGACCATAATATTTAAGCATTTCAATCAGTAAGTTTTCACCCTTTCAACACCTTGTAGGAAAGAGCCTACTTCAGTTTTAGAGAAAGTGAGAAACCAAATGCTTTTGTGCTTAAAAGCACAGAGAACAGAAATAAAAACAAAGACAAAAAATATGGAATTAAGGAATGCTGGTCATAAAACTCTTTCCTCCAGACGAGGTTCCTGCTGCCACAAGTATCATTCGAGAGTTCAAACCTCAAGAACTGAAGCATGGCTTGTGTGTACTTGCAATGAATTTGTTTGTATTCTGAACTAAACAAATTTCATTGGTTTAATAAAATCAGTATTTCTAGAAATATGTAAATATTATTAATAATGCTCTTTATACTGCCCAGTGATAAGCAATAACAAAAATACTTTATCTATAAAGTGGAATTCCATAGTGCTGAGTTCTGAACTATCACTGTTAATGTACCATCATAACATATAGAAAAAAACCCCTTAACTTTATGTATATAATAGTACCTTGCAGGAAGAACAATCACAAATGCAAGCACAAATTTCCAGAGAATAGCAATGTGCCCACCTGATAAAGAAGTACTAAACAGAGTTCACAATTTACTTGCATGCTGTTTTATGCATAACCATGATCAGTTATCTGGCTGTTGCTCTACATTCTGATTTTACTTACTTTGATGTGTTTGTAGGCATCGTATAAATACCATATGTTATCTGAGCTCTGTATGAAGGGCATACACGACAAGAACACTTGAGCTAAGCTAACTGAATCCTACCTAACTGAGACACAATTTATTCTCCAGATTAATAAACACAATTAAAAATGTTGCAGGTAAAGAAAAAAAAAAAAAAAGAAGGAAAAAAAGCTCACATTCCCCATCTGTTCGTGAAGTTTACCCACTCAACTCTGGCCCTGCCGCAGCTGGGTTTGGGCTCTTCACTCATATCTTAGTTTTTACATCCCACCTAAAACTCTAGCTTTCGGGCCTAGAAGCGTCAACGCCCCATGCACAGGGGACCATCTCCGCAGGCACTCTCCTCGGGGGCAGGCTTTCCCCCACAGCCCCGAGCAAGGCCAACGCCGCGGTTCCAGCGAGCAGGAAGCGGAGCGCGCAGCCGCTCCCAGCCAGGGCCGGTGTCCGGGCGGGAACCTCCTCTCGGCCGAATGCTCTAGAGCGGGGGCGGCGGGGCCGCTCCGCCGGGGAGCAGACCCGGCTGCCGGCCCCCCTGCTCTAGCGGCGGGGCAGGGGGAGGCGCCGCAGCCCCGCGGGGCGGCGAGGGAAGCGCCGAGGCCGCCGGGCAGAGCGGAGAAACGCGGCGGCGGGAAGGGACAGGCCCCGCGCCCGCTGGAAGGAGGGAGCGCAGGGCCGGCCGGGGCCCGCGGCACCGCCGCCGATCCGCCTCCCGCCCCGTCCCGTCCCGGCGCTCACCGCGTTCTTCTTCTGCACCATCTTGTCCATCTTCTTGGCGATGCGGATGATCTCGTCCTCCGTGGCCATGGCGGCGGCGGCCCGGGCGGCGCCAGGCAGCGCGCGTCGAGCGCCGGCCGCGGGAGCCAGGCAGCGCTGCCGCACGCCGAGAGCAGGGGCGGGGCTGCGGCCGTTCTGGCAGCGCGCTCCCCCCGAAAAAGCCCCAAACCCAGCAAAAGTACAGTCAGGTGTATGACTTCTGACAACCTTCGCTGGGCACTGCACCAAGTCTGAGCGAGTGCAAGAAGCGTATGGACAACGCTCGTCAGTCCCATGGTGTGATTCTTGGGGTGCTCGGTGCGGGGCCAGGAGTTGGACTCCATGATCCTTGTGGATCCCTTCTAAGTCAGATCTTCTGCGATTCTGTGAACCTCTTACCCTCTCCCTCTCTCAGCAGTGCTGCTAACGCTGCCCCTGTTTGTACCGCGCTAACACAGCGCGAACTACGTCGCCCGGAATCCCCTTCCTTCGACCGAGCGTTTCTTCGGCTGGCAGGAGGCTCAGAACATGAAAATAATGAACTTGATTTTTATTAGCGTCAAAGGGATGGGGAAAAGCCCCTCTCCCCTCTAACAGAAAAGGTTTATATATATATATATAAACGTTTCGAGGTTTCGGGGGTTTTTTTGGTTTTTTTTTAAGAAGCCTAAGGGTTACTTTTATATTAAATGGAATGAGGGTTTCAAATCGCAACTTCAGAGTCAGTTTGGAAGATACAAGTTCCGAGTCAGTACAACAGAGCAGGAGACAAACTTTGGCATTGGCCAAGCATCACACTGCGAGGTGCTACCGTGCTTCTTAGATCTAGTCTAAATCTTGTGTGTTCCAATGGGACATATCACATTTCTAAAGATTGACATTTACACATCATTACTAATGGAATTCTGTTCATCAACTGAGCTAGATGCCACGTTACTGCGAGTTTTAGTCGAGAACAGCATCGTGAAACCATTTTTGCCATAAACAGGAGTGTCTACTTCACAAAAACAGTAGGCACATCTGAAGGTTACAGAAACATTATTCCTTCCTGAGATCCAGGAGGGTGCTTATACTAATAAATGCATTATTAGGAAGCAGTCGAATGCTGTGGATGCCCCAGTTGTGAACTGAGGACTGCAAAATATGTACCTTTTGGAGAATAGGCAAGGCAGGCCTTTCCTTGAACAACACTCAAGGAAGCCATCATGCAAGAAGTGTCAATACACTTGTCTGTAATGCATTGGGCCGCAAGACTGTCCTGTGTTTTGAAGCCAAATAAAGACAGGTGGGTTTTGGGCACTGCTACACCCTGCTCAATGCACACAATTGTCAGCTGTAAGGCCTGCAGAGAAACAGACATATTAGAAGCAATTAAAATTATTTGGGACCTATACAGGATCTTCCCCCAGGTTAGATCTGGGCTATGAACTGGACAAGCATACAGAAACCTTGTCTGCAGCTTTTTTATTTATTCTGCCCAACAGGGGGCAAAAAAACCCCACAAGAACAAAGAAATGATTTTTTAAGGAAAATAATACCTTTTCATTCAGGAGCAGATTTTTGGGGAGACAAAAATAAAATAATGCTGCTTGTCACAATATTTAAGGGATCGTGCCAGTTCAGGTTTAATTTCATTTTATCTAGATTTAGTTACCTAATACCTGTAATAATCAAACACCAGAATTTAACCTGATGCTAACCTCAAATGAAGTTTAGCATCATTTTTGCCCACAATCACATCAATGATAAGAGCGACGCACTGGGTGATGGCAGCTCAGAGCTATTGCTACACTACAGGATTAACAAGCTTGTACAGGTTCTACAGTAGGTGCAAGTTAGGTCAGGGACAACACAATCACAAAACTAGAAATCTCGAATCAGTCAGTTTGGTTAGTTTAAAGGTATTTAAGCTCTGGAATAGTCACCCAGACTTTTCTAGAATTTCTTTTAAAAATACAATTCAACACCGATTTCATTGGAAATGCATGGAAAGAGTTCAAAATGCAGATGAAATCTATTAGCATCCAAAATGTATCAGGTGAGAAACTGACAACCGTAAATTAAATCCCATCACAACCCTTATAAAAGGCAAAGCACACTACACTTATTTAACATATAATCTTTAAAAAGTAGCATCAGAGAAATATTTCAGTAGGGAATTCAAAGAACAATCCTTATCCTTTTTTTTTTTTTGCGAGTAGATGCATTAAAAGAAAACATAATACATTATTGATATTGTATGCTACAATACCAGAATGGTATCAATTAACTGAACCAGTGCAAACCAGATTCTTTACATCAGCTGCTCTATCAACCTTGGGACAGCAAGTCTTTATTGAAAAGAAACACACAGCACTCCACATGGTTGCTCTCTTTTAGCTGGTTCTAAATCAAGCAGCTTTGTACAGCACCAATCTCTTCTAGAACACGTCACTGCAAGTCCAAGGAAGAGTAGAACAGGGAAAAGTGACCTACCTGACCTTTTCCTTTCTGTTTAGCATCTTTCTCCTAAATTAACCCATTAGAAAGAAGAAATAACACACTGTTTGTTGCCCTGCACTTACCTGTTATGGCACATCCTCACCATTCCTTTGCAACATTTTCTAAAGGGTATTGCACACCTGCTCATGTAGAAAGCCTGTATCCAACTCCCAAGAGCCTGTCATTTGCTGGACCATGGGACCTTCTACAATACTAAGACTTAGCAGGTAGAGATGACTCTCCTAAAAGGGTGCATGTATGAAATAATGATTTTTACTGACTAGTCTCATTTGACATGAGACAGCACCTTCAGAAATTTGGGCCATGAGGGGCAACAGTAGCACGTTTTACTACAACAGAATTTGTAGTAAAGGATCTCTGAACTGCTATCAAGGCACTTTAAAGCCTACATTTTCAGGAATGATATTCTGTATGGAAAAAGCTCCTCTAATCAGGTATTAACACAACTGTGCAAAATATAACATTCACAGCATTACAAAAGGTTTTATGGAGTCACGTTATGGCTATTAACTCTTTATTTGAGCCGTGAGTGCAACATCTTAGATCTTCCAAAACAGAATCTCAACAGGGCTGAATCAGCCAAGTGGTCCCCAACCTTTGCAGAGGAGCAAATTATTTCAAGCACAAACTACTTTAAGAGTTCGGTTGTATTCACAACCAAGGAACATTCAGACTCCATCTGCTAATACAGAGAAGTAGAAGTAGCTCCTTAAAACAAACCCTAAACAAGGGAAGTCTAGTTTCTCCACACAAGCTAAACCTCCCACTTAGATGCCTGAAGCAAGTTCACTACACCTCAGCAAACCAGCTGGAAACTTTTAAGTTTTGCAGATAAAAAAGGATGCAATGGGTTGCTCTTTTCTAGCAATTGGTCCTAAAAGAAAAACATTATCTACTGGTTCACTTTGTGGATGTCCATTAAATTATACAAGTACTTTGTTTAAATCAACTTTAATCAGCTATATGAAAGGCACTCATTCAACTCAAAGAGAATTAATAAAACCTGTTATCCCAAAAGCAAATGGTGGTAAAATGAGAGTGGCAAGCGATGAAAAGGAAGAAAAAGGAGGTGGGGGGGCAGGAAGGGGGAATCTGTTCTACAGCTATTAATCTTCAAAGAATCACATTTGCAATTTAACCAACAGACATTCTGAAAACTTCTTGAGTCATGTTCTTCACTTACACCACTGTTCTCATATTATATCTGATAAAGTTTAATACAATATTACATTGTGTTGCTTGGGGGTTTTTTACTATGCTAGTTTCAGGCAATGTTTCTCCTCACAATTACCTTATCAGGGATGCCAGGGCTGAAAGTAAATAGAAACTGAGCATCACTCAAAATGTTTTTCATGAAATATAAACTGGCAGACTACCCTGTGTAATATTGCATCTTTATTGTTACTAGCTATTCTTAGACTCTTGATGTGCCACAACATCTTAACATAGAGCACTTCATCTATCATGCATTCCCACACATTCATGGAATTCCTCGCTGTACTCCACGCTGACTTTAGACACTGCAGCCTGTGGAGCCAAGCGGCCTTTTAGTTGCTTTAAGCTGCTTGAGGGGGGAAGTCTGCCCTTACCACATGCACACCCCACTCCCTCTCTTCCCAGATAATCCCACATTTTCTCTAGAGTGCCCTGCATTATGTATAGCACTGTTCACCCTCAAGTATTAAATTAAATAGCACAGGTAACCCCGACCTGAAAATTGTTTCTTTAACAAATCTGTTAAGTGGTGTGTATGCCAAACCTTAATCAACTTCAAAGCCTTTCCAACAACACAAAACCCCCAGAGAAAGGTGTAGCAATACAGAGAAGACTTTGGCTCTTCAGCGCCCTAGAATAACTCTGCTGGAAAATACCTTAATTTCTTCTATCTTTCAAAGTTATTGCAAATTCCAAGAAAACAAGTTAAAATAAAATTAACCCAGAATATGAAAACCACCTTCCAATCATACTTAGGATTCTTTCAACAAAGTAGCAAAACATAACTTGGTAAGTGATTTTCATTTCTTTCCACTAACTACAAATCATTGTTCTTCTGTATGCATATATTACCATGCAATATATTTGCAAGGAGCCTCCAGCGTGCCTGTTTCACAGCATGTAAAAGCTCAACTTCCTTCAGGTAAGCATTGAATAAGTCTTTAATACTTGCCCAAATGCTGATCGAAATTTATTTCACAATGATTAAAAATGGAAAGGTTTTACATTTTCCCTACTACAGAAATAATTTCCAAAGTTAAGATTTCTTATCATAAACAAAATCATTAAAATAAATTACATCTTAGCTGTTTATATTAAATATAAATGACTTATACTTCTTAACACAAGGAGTAAGCATTCAGCACTTGTTTATAAAATTCAAGAGACACAGGCCTTGTACACATGGCTTTGTTAACATCTTACAGTTTGCCCTCAGTCACATCCATCAATCCAAATAGCACCTCTACATAAAAGACGCATCCAAATGATTTCAATGAAGTGCAGAATACTCCATTAGAGAGAACATGTTTTAATTAATAGTTCTAATACCAGTTTTACAGTGTACAGTACTTTTATCAATCTACTGTGTTGTAATTATACAAGATAGGATGAATCATACAGCCCTCATCACAGTATGGACCCCAGTACAGTTTTACCTCAAGAATAGCTGGAAAATTTGGCTTATAATATGTAATTCAACATGTTTATTGAAAAGTGGGCAACACAGTCTAACAAGAAGTCAACTTCTGACAGTACAAAACTGCAGTTAAATTTAAGTACCATTTTGAAATTAAGAATACATTAGGGAGTTAGATACCCATTGAAACAAACCGATCTGCAAGCAAGGTATTTTCTTATCAATGCTTTCACACATTTTATAGACATCATCTCCTTTGGTGGAAAGTCTAACATTACAAAAAATAGACATTATTGGACAGTTTCAAATTTTAGTTTTTGAGGACAGGACATTCATATTTAGAACACTGACAGTCCAACTTCTCCATTTTAATAGAATACTATGAAAACTCCCCCATCAGACTGAGCTATTATTCAGCCTCAAATACACGCATTATAACAACAATCCCAGCATCAAATCACTTCAGGTGGTGAAGAAGTTCAGCTTCAAGATCATACACAAAGCTTTTAAACCAGCTGGGAAGTTACAAAAGACAGGAGCTCAACATACACAGTGTAATATGGGAGGAGACAGACTTGAAGTTTCCTCTAGCTTCTGGGCTTTTTAAGAACCCCCAACTACAATATAAACATACACTCCTGAAGAAAAAAATAATGAGGAGAATTCTTCCTAGAATACAGAAATTCCAAGTAAGTCAAAACATTTACTTATATTTACTTTGGTAACACAGCTCATTGTAGATAAAGCAAGCAGCAAAACAACAATATGAAAAAGAATCTTGTTATGATAGCTGAATATGTGAACAAAGTTAACACATAAAAACCATTTCTAGAAAAACATCTGAAAGCATCATGACAGTGACAGTTGAAGCTGACTTGGATTAGAGTGTCTAAGTACTAGAAAGTGACCACAAGCTGTAAACACAGTTCACCAAACTGAAGAAAGTGTTATGAGGCTAACACAGAATGAAGCTAGGGCAGATCTCATTTTAACACCTTAGAAATACTTTTTTAAACTAATTCCTGCCAAAGGAAAAATATGTGAAATGAGCACACAGTCAATTAGAAGTTAAGACAGATGAACAGCGTTATCGACAAATCTACAAACAGAACATGAAAATAATGAAGGAAAAATTAGAAGCTTGTGCGAGAACTTTGGAAACACACCAATACTCAGGGAATTGTTTAGACAACAGGGAAATGAAGATAAATCTAAAGACTAAGAGAAATAACATATAGTTTGCTCACCAAGACAGCAATTCAGCAGAATTGCAAAATCAGCTAATACAATTTGGAAATGAATCCAAGATAGGACATAATGTTTTCTCAAGAGAACTTTGGCACAACTACAATAAGAATATTATTGTTTCTTCTGTGAACTAAATTAACTGAAAGACAAATTGGCCAATCTATAGAAGAGAGTGACTGAGAGAAATGTCTAATTAAACTTCAAAGTTAATAAAAATGCCCTCTTAACTACACAGATGGAATATCTAAAACTGTTTAATTACCATTTAGGAAAAAAACCTCCTTTTCAATTTTACATGTTAAGAGATGTTTAATAACCCAGAGAAACTGGATTAGAAAAGCAGCTTGCTAAAAATGAAGTGCAACACATTAAAAAAAAAAGCACTGAAAACTGGTAACTCAGACTAGGTAAACAGGTCAGATCTCTGGCAGCAGCAATGTTAAAGGAGAAATATAAAGGTGCAATTCCTCCTGTATGTATTTGTACTGGTGATGCCTGATGTAAATCCACATACACCGTAAGAGGATCCCTGGGAGAGGAAAAGTACCTTAAATGCAGGTGTGAAACACAGTGCTGACATGACAGATACATCCAAAATAGAAATATTCTTTGACTGAAAGCATATTATAGGATAAAACATTGTTATGCAGCATATTATGCAGTAAAAAGTGTAGTGCATTATTTTAAACACTCCTAGTGTGGTGACAGGCTCTGAATGCTACAGAACAGCTGTCTCCAGCAGTAAATTATAGCTCTTAACTGAAAAAAGCTATTGAGTGTGCATCAACTCCTGTAAATCAGTGCATTCTATGATTTTAAGCTTCTGAAAGAAGAAACATTCTGTATCTTGTAAATTTAATTTTTTTTTCCAGGGTAGGTCTTCATATTCCTAGGCTATACTGATCAAGGGAAATTCAGAAGGATAGATCTGAAAATAAAATGCTTTGTTCCTATTCAGAAAAAAAAAAAAATCAAGTCTCAACATGTAATAAGAGAAAGTATTATTTGGTATCATCTAAAAGCATCAATTTAAAATCTACCTAAGTTATATCCCAATTGCACTTATATTTCTAGTAAAAAATAATTCAAATAAGTTGATGTGTGTTTTACAGATGAGAGTTCAACAATACACAGAAGCTGCACTATTTTCAGTTATTTACTCCAAAGCAGACAGAAAAAACTCAAAACTATATCCTGTAGTTCATGTGAAACACAAACAAATGAAAACTACAACAACTAAAATAAAAGATGAATATACAGTACGAAAACAAGAATTCTTTAATGAAACTCGAATCAATCCTATGCACTTCTTCAGAATTCTGTTCCAAGTCAACATTTGCAATGAGTTTAAAAGAAAAAAGACAATAAGTGACAAACAACAGTCTAATAAGGAATGAGTCCCTTTAGAATTTCCACAGTATTTACCTATATAAACAGTTTAAAATTGAGGTGGTTTAAATGTAAGAAATACCTTTGCCGACTTCTAGTCATTATAGAACAACCCTCCTTATCTGTTAAACAATTAACATATAATC
Organism: Corvus kubaryi; assembly: GCF_017639235.1. NCBI lineage: Eukaryota > Metazoa > Chordata > Aves > Passeriformes > Corvidae > Corvus > Corvus kubaryi. The sequence continues at coordinate 708,453 of NW_024581098.1, read as the reverse complement.
CTTAAAGCTTTATCCTTGGTAGCATTTATTCTACCATTATATGCCCACTACATTACATGTTCTGTACTTTATGCCCACTGTGTTTTAGGTCGTGTTCTTTATGCATTCATTACATAAAATAAATGTTTTCATATGTTTTCAATGAGTATTAAGAACAAATCACATCTCAAGTAAAACTAAAGTGGTCACATCTATGTTGCTCACTTAAATTTAGTTTTTTATTATTTGTACAAATAGTTTAAAATTCTGCAATCAAGAAAAAAAAAATCAGACATCTTGAAACAGTCACATTCTGTCATTGTTACCTAGTTCCCTCATTCGTATCCTTCCCACCACTGGGTGATGAATACTAAAAACATTATCATTTCTTGTACATGTGTATTATTTAATCTTCATTGTAAGTATAAATTTGCAACACAGTAGTAACACTGCAGGTATAGAAATAATGTTTCTTATCAGGCATATGAAAAGATTGAACACTCTACCACAGTTGATGCTGGTGTATTTATGTAGAAGGCTTCTCATAGATCAGTTCAGTCTACGCGAGGTAGATGTTTGTCTATGAACTGTTTTACATCCATCATTTCCTGTTTAGAAATAAAAGTATGCATTAGTTGAAGTTCTCTACTACTACATAATCAGCTACACTAAATCATGCTTTAACATTTCAGTTATAATGAGCAGCTGGGCTAGAAATATTGAGCAATTAGTTACTTGATTACCACTCTGCACACAAGTCAAGGCTGATAACTTCAAGGCACTATGCATGCAGAAGAGGCTAAAATACAAGAAAAAAAGCAAAGACTACTTTTTCTTTCTCTCTGAAGTTGAACCGGCAAGATACATATTAATCATCAAGTGATCTTGACAGCACCAGGCTGACTATGTACAGGGTTTCAATGTAGCTAAGGCCATAGCTTGGTGTATACTTTAAACTTTTACAAGTTAGCAGCAGCATGAAAAGCCAGCAACTCCTCCTCCTAACCATTCCGCTTCATTTTCACCATGTTTCCTTCCTTAAGGAAAAGCAATGCAGCAAACTAGACTGAGAAACTAACCCATGTTAACATTTTTTTAAAGTCACTGTTGTAAGAAACAACACATTACTAATACATTTGTGTAACAACTCAGCAATATTACAGCCTAAATGCAATACAACTCTGTAAATGTTGCAAAGAGGTTGTTCAAAGGTACATTTCCCACAAGACGCAATAATCCAAATTAACAAATATTTATTAAAATAAATTAACTGCTGCCAACAAGTGGCAAATCTGCTCTTCGCCTCCTCTTTGATTTCTCGCTCCTATCACTTAATTTAGGTGAGTTTTGATGTTCCAGCTCCCTACAGCTGCAAACACTGGAGCCAGCAGCTTTTGCTGTTTTAGCAAGTTGAAATGGTTCAAGGAAGTTTCTCATCTGCCCCAGAGTCGGTACAAGGAGGAAGTGAGGGCCACAAGGTCACAAGCAGAGGGAGTCCACCCCTTTCTGGCAGCAGGAAGTTATTACACCAGCTCAGCTCTGTGCTGAGCCACAACCATAAATACAGGTTATGAGGCTGCCTCTTCCATAGTGTCAGCCCTCCCTACGTATTCCTTCAATGTCTCCACCCACAGAGCTCCCAGGATTCTTCTCTCCAAAATACCATCTTGGATTTATGCTATGAGAATCTGTCTTTTAACTCAGGTTAAGTTGTTTTCTCTTTTTACTAAGGAAATAATAAAAATTTGGGGAAAAAGAACCTTTTATAGACCAAGTTGCCTAGTCCCAAAGTACTATCTTATGAGGAAGTTCTCACTAGTCACATGAACTTTTGCTCTGGATGCTTTTTTAGCCCAGAATTCAGTTACTCACCAAAATAAGTAGCAGGAAGGACTTGTTATTGGAAAAAAAAAACAAAACAAAACAAAACCAAAACCAACTGATCAAAACTAACAAAAACTAAATCCCCTCCCCAAAGCCTATAAATATGTTTTGAGGGAAAAGAATTAACTATACCCAGCTAAAACAGTGTATTAAGAAAATTACCTCAAGAGACGAACTATGCATCAGGCCAGAGTAAGTCTTGAAGGTTACGTTGGCTGGATTTATCATACTTTTAAGCTTCTCAACAGTGAGGGAACCAAACATTAAAGGAACCAGAGGGTCACAGTCCCCATGGCATTGAAGAACAGCAATATCCTTGTTGACACCACTGATAGGGCCCTGAGAGGTGTGGAATTAGACAGGAGAAGAGAAGAAAGAAACACTAAGTGGAGATAAGGCTAACACCTTTGAAATAAAATAATCCCATGGGACTATACCCTGTGGCATGAAAAGAAAATTGAATTGTGAGGGGAAAAAAGTACAGTACATAGTCTGCAAGCTTCTAATGAAGTAAACTCTGTACCTGACAACACATTAAGCTCAAAGACCTGAAAATAAAATTTGGCAAAAAGTTTTATAACAGAAAGTCATGATTTCTAGCCAAGTAAAAAACCTGAAACTTTGCTCAAACATCCAGTCTCTAAGACAGTGCCTTGCAGATGGAACAAATGGCAGACAGAAAATTAATCTTCAAGGAAAATTTGTTATATCCTTTATACTTTCTAGTAGTATCATTTTAAGCAGAAATTGCTACTGAGTGTTTCTCCATTTTCCTTATTTAACAAAATCTAAAATTTCAGGGCCCTATTTTAAAAACTTCCAAGTTATCAAAGAACTGTCAACATCAGGTAATAACAATGACCACTAATTCCTGCACGAGATGCCATCTTCAGATATACTCCTTCTCCCAGTGCAAATTATCTTAGGAAAGAAACAAATACCTGAGGAAAAGAGGCCCGTAGAGGAAGCCAACAGCTGAGGGCTATGACGCCTGCTAATTTTTGATGTGTTGTAAGAGCTGTATACAATGATAAAGCACCCCCCTAAAATAAAGATATAAGTATTAGAATAATGACAGTAAAGTTCTTTTTAATGTGTTTCAAGATCTCTGATTTCTCCTTTAAAAGTCTTTTTCTATTCCAATCTATTCTTCTTTAGAGACAACACTAAAAACAGTGTTTATTTACAACATATGTTTTGCTTTTTCTCCTCTCCTCCAAGTCCATGTAGTTAATTCAGAAGTAAGCCAGCAAATTTACTGTAACTAACAGCTGTCCAAAAAACCCCAAACAGACTATTACTCACAACAGTATTATCACTACTTTAGTATTTAATTTATTTACATGCAGACTGGGGAGTTGATATACGAACCAATTAATCCTCTAACCTACCTACCACAGATGCCTTACAAGTATGAAGGAAAAGATTTCCCAAATAAATCCAGACCACCAAATACCTACCAAATTCAATTAAAAATACTACCAAGACTTTCAAGCAAAACTTTGTAGGTTATGTGCATAAAGATTTTAAACAGACTATTAGTTTTAGTACCTTTTTTACACATGCATATTCATTTTCCAGTGAACAGTAATTCTTTGCATAAAACAAAAAAACTTCATTTGTTAAAGCAAAGGAAAATTGACACCTTAAAATTTTAGAGGCATCTAACATCAGCTGATCTCAAGTTAAGTGTCTGGGTTTCCAAGCTAATAAAGCTAGGTTACTTTGCTAGAAAAAAGACAATGGTTCTTTCCAACCATACCTTACCTGAGAAAAGCCTCCCAGAATAATTCGATTGGAAGGAATTCCATTTCTTACTTCTTGATCTATCAGTGCTTTAACTGCAACATAAATAAAGGCCAGTAGTTAAAATCCCCTCCATTCTCTAGAAAGCCCAGACAAGGAAAGATGCCTTCTTCCTAGCATGAACAGAAAGTTAGTGAAAGCAAAATCTAGGCTGCTATACATTAAAAGTACCAAAAGATCTAGAGCACAGTCAGAAATTTCAGTGCCACTGTATCATTTCCAAAGAGAAAAACAAGCAAATAAGTCTCACAAAAGCCCCGGTGCTGGGAAGACGGTATCCTCTTCCAAGTAAAAGCAACACAACTGAATGCTAATACAGCTCTAACCTGTTGCACTACCCAAAAGCTCTTAAAAAAACCCTACATTTGTTCCCATATTTCAGACCATGAAGTGTTTATATTGGTGAGTTACTCTACTTACTAACAAAGTTAAAAAACAAACAAACAATAAACAACTCATCTAGCTAAACTTTGGTCAGGGATAATACCATATACACATATTCTTTTCCCCAGAAATAATGTCTTTTGGAAAACCTGTTTCACATTGATAGCTCATTTTCAAGAACACCCAGAAGTACTTTTAAGACACAAAAAATACTCCTAAGCATACCACTCTCTGCCGCCTGCTTGATCCCAGCTTCATCCTCCTGTGAATCTGGAGAAAGTCCAATGATATCAAACCTTACAAAAACATCAACAAGAGCATTACTCATTAGAGCATCCATTCCACTTCCTTAATACACAAATAGTAAAATTTGGATGTTTTCCAGACAAAAATGTTAGCTGTCATATTGTTTAGTACCAACTACCCATGGATTACAAGAAACAGAGGACAATCTGCAAATGTGGCTTAAAAGACTAACCAGCAAGGCTTTTCTGAGTTTTGCCATTTTCTGTAACTTACTGAAGATCAAGCAGCTCAGTTGTGATATTTGCTTCAAAAATATTAGCAGGAATTCTGCTGCGTGTAAACATTAAAATATGGTTTGAAGAAATACAAGAAAAGCAAACACAAGTTACTTTAAGGGAGAAAAAAAAGCCCAAAACCCAACAAAACCGAAGACTGGTTTAAGATCATTGAAATCTACCATATTCTTCTTGTTCTCTATTCAGAATGGATGTTCTAAAGAACAGTTTCTACATATCCTACTGACCCACCAAATATTACTCACTAGTAGCAATAATATTTCCACTCCAAGTCTCTGCTTCTACTGACTATGAATACAGACACAATGCATACTACAGACCATACCTGTAAAATAAAATGGGATTTTGTTCTAAGATACACAGATTAGTCCTGAGGAATAACCACTACCACAGGTACAAAAGAATAATTACAGTGTACTCATGACAGTACTTTTATAAGAACAGAACTAAAGCAAAAAGGTTTTTACACTTGCATGTGATTAAAACCAGACACTCAGGTTGTTCATGATTTTAAATTAAGAACAATGAGTTCATACCCTCAGATATAATTTGATTAGAACCATCTGCATTTGAACAAATACTTACCATGATGGCATAGACATGTTCATGTTCAAAGAAACTGGCATAACTGGCCTAGAAATGAGAATGAACACTCCTGACATAAGATATATACTGAAATTCAATAATGCAGATGCAGTAATGTCATGAAATTACATATCCCCTAACTCTGTCTTATTTTTAAGCAGTAATTAACATTAGCTGCTTTGCAGCATCTGTTGAAGAAACTCTGTTGAAACCTGCCAGCCCAAACATATTTAATATTCAGGGTTGAATTACCACTCTCTATGGAGAGCAACCAAAACATTAATGGGCTGCCTTAAATGTGTGTGTGCGAGTCCATAAATCCCATACAGGTATTTTTAATATACATATATAATTTAGTTATTTCTCAGTAGGAGTTATTTATCACAGTTCCACACACATGTTCAGTGGATTATGGCACCTTATACAGCAGCATCAGCAGGAAGCAGCCAAATGCAGCACGTGGTGGAGCCTGGCCACACATGTTTCTGTCAACAGCTGAATCTGCTTAGGCAGTGCCTGCCTTCACTGCTGGACTCCTTCCCACCCCTCTGCTGCTGTGTGGCATCTTTTCAGCCATACTACGGCAGCTTCAATGGATCATGCCATGGATCAAATCTGGCTTTAGTTTTAATCTGTAGGAACTGAGCAGCATAAGTTCTGCAGGGAAGGACTGAAAGAAGACAAAGGGCAAGCAAAGAAAACAGCAGATATTGCTAAGCTCCTTTTGAATAGCTCAGCAAAGCTTGGCCATGTGGTAAAACAAATTACTAAATCACAGCTCAGTAATGCACCAAAACATTGCTTCCTTTTCTCCCTATCATCTCTGCTCCACGTCTGCCAAGACGGCTGGAGCAAAAAACAATCTGAATAAATTAAGATTATACGTTATTAGTTTTTCTACCGCCAAGTAAATACTAGATAGATCTTACTGCCTTATTTACTGATACCTGACCATGCCTAGAAGTCTTTAACTTCTCACATTGCACAAAGACAGCTCAAATTGCTTTATTTGCTGAAAATATCAATAACTTGTCAATCTTTAAATTTCTTTGTAATCTACAGCAAGTTACAATCTACTATACAGATACACATAAGTTTAAGTACATATACCTAATACAAATGATGTGTAATGGTAAGTAAAACACAAAACCAATATTCTTTGACAAAATTGTTTTTAACAAAAGACTGGGGGGGGGCAAGGAACAAACAACCCAGCGAAAAAAAGTCAAAATATTATTTTGCACATAAAACTTTCCAAATATGTTTTCAATCTGAATTAGTAACAAAACCAAAATACAAATAAAAATGCAGTTTTGCCCCAAAGTAAATCACACAGCAGTTCCTAAAAACAAGAAACATTTAATAGCATCAACATTATTTTAGAATGCGCTTTTATATAAAAAATGAAATGCAGAGATAGCCAAATACAATTTGACTTCATAATCTGTGCAAGTGCTGCAAGTGCCTTAACATGCAACTCTACAGTAAAAGGTAAAACAAGAAAAGTTACAAACTTACGCATGTGGGCAAATGTATTTCACATGGGGGCTTTTGATACCAGCAAGTGCTTCTGACCATCCGTGCCTGTTAACAAAAATATATTCAATTGCATTTATGTGGTGGCTTAGCTCTTATTTCTGTGTTGCTGTATCAGCACAGACCAAGCATGAAATATGCTGAATTAGATCAATACAAACACACGCCTAGAAAATGTTTACATCAACCACAGTATGCTATGAACGTAATATGAAACTTAGAAGGTTTGTTCAGCCCTTGAATGCTTGTGACATATATACAGTCAGGGAGACTTGATCTAATTTGACTGCCATAGTTGTGGCACAGCTACAGAAATACCACTTTGGCTCCAGGCAAAGCCTGCTCTGTATCTGTCTGGCTTTATTAATTTGTGCGCCACAACAGATGCACACCGGTATCCTGCTTCCAGGCAGCTCAGAGGCTGCTGTGCTGCTCCTGCAGAGTTAAGACAGCTTCTTTGACAATCAACTTGCCACTCTGTGAACCACATTTGCTATGTGGGACAGTAGCAAACTGACACCTAAGCTACCTCCACATGGAGCCCACCTAATCAATCAGCCCTATTAACTTCAGCTCAGCTTGAATGCTCTTGGATTCAGGCAGTCCTGAACACCACCCCAGATTGCAGCAGCTTTTTAATCTCAAGCAGATACTGTATATGAATGTCCATAACAACACAAGATCTGCACAGCAGGTGAGTTAATGAGCTTCCTCCAAACCAGAACACTGGAGAGCATAATGTAAAGACTCACTCCAAGCCTCATCTAGATAGGAACTGACCTTGACCCAAATCTGAACCCATGCAGAACCACTGCACGTGCCTGCACATGGCTTTCCAGAACACTCAATAGCACCTGCATTTCCTGATTTTTCTCATCATTTAGTATTCCTAACTCACCCACTGAATTAGACACTGGAAATTTGGTTCTAAGCAGGAAACGTCTTTAACAAATTCATCAGTGACACAGCTGAACTAATCAGACCAACAGCAGACCAGCCATAAATGCATGTTTGGTTTAGTTTTAATATCATCCTGAAAAGTTAATGTATGTTACCTAAAGTTAAAGGCATTTCCAATACACTGGTATCACAGACATTTGAAGCACTGGCTGTGTATCTCAGCCTACTTCTTACCAGTTTTTTTATATATATTATTAACAAATTGCAGGTAATATGACTTGCACGATATTTGCAGTATCACAGGAGGTCAAATAAGAATCTAAAGGAGAAATATGACTGAGAAAAAATAGTTACATAAGAATTTGGGAACACTTTTTAGCCTACTATAAAGACCAATTTGACAAATTTGGAAAGCAACATTATGTGCACATTAATGCAGGCTCCTTAGAACAATTCTCTATGTTGCACCTTTTGTTCAGATTTTGACAAGTATGTACCAGTCTTTAAGTGCCATTTATATAGGAGCTAAGAGAGAAAAAGAACATAACTTCTGTTAGACACATTCCAGAGTAAGAGAAATACACTTGGTAAACTGAAGCGATGAATTTAAAACTTGATGTGAAGTGGAACAGGTCAGTTTAAACTAGGGAAGTTATAAAATTGTTAATAAATTCACCTCAGAAAATTTTTTGGGTCACTACTACTGTTTTATTTAAAAAAACCCCAAACAGCAGTACATCAAAGGCAGCCTATTAATCTAATCTGCAGCAGACTAGAAGAAGAAATACAACTATATCACTGTATTTCCACAGACGTGTCATGTCTTGTTAAATGCAGACATTCCAGTACGCTCAGTGCATTTGCAAGATTGAAGCTGTGCATTAGCTCCAACACTGAAATGGAAATGCCACCTTGTCTAAGGAATACAACTTATGTAAAGAGCAAGTCTCTCTTTTTCACCCCTTGCCAAAACCAACATCAACCTGATTTGCAAGGACTCAAATTCCAAAAGCTCAAAAGATTCTGCAATCACTTGCTGAACATTTGGTGCCAAGATGCAGGCAGTACTGCTGCCTCAGCTGCGTTCTAGCAGCAGAAAGGAAGAGGGATAATGCAAACACGGCGCTGTGTCAGCACAACAAATCAGAGCAAAAATCTCCACTTGTAGAATACTGCCAAGTGCATGGACTTGACTCTTTTTTAACTTACTAAATGCCCTGGTTATGCAAGTTTTAATTCTGACAGCTAAGTTTTGTCAGTTCTTTGGAAAAAATTACATCTTAAACATAGCAAGTTTCAACTGAGAGGGAACATTCAAGCTCCAGGTAACAAAAGTTCTTAAAAAATATTATGTAATTTTGCCCACAAGGGAGCACAATAGACAAAGCATTCATGCTACCTATTTTCAGTATCTAAGTGCCAATTCATTTAAAGTCTTCCACTAAAAAGGCTTTAACACTCTCTTGTTAATTCAATGCCTTTAATGAATGCATGCTTATTTCTGGGCACACACAAGCTTCAAACAGAAACATCACACCAGAGCTAGAATGCCTCCCAGAAATTCCCTACTACTCTTTCCATTTCTCCTCAAACATGGAAATAACAGGAACAAAGCAACAGGCCATTTCACATTTGATTTGGGTGGGTTTTCTTGGAGTCTGAAGACCTTATTCACAGACAGCAATCTGTAGACATTAGGTGACTACTTTGGAGTTTGCTTAGATAAATCACAGGGGTCTGGATTTTAGTGTAAGTACAACATATATTGATGAAGAAACCACGGACTAACTGCACCTATTGGCAAACCAACAATCCACAAGTCTAGAATAAAAAAGAACCCTAAATTTCAACAAGCATAGGAATAACCAGAAACCCACTCCCAGGAAAGCAAATGATCAGAAAACCACAGACTTCTTTTTCTACAAAATTTGTCACAAGAACAAAAGAGAGATCACATTCAGACCAAATTAGATGAGTAAAGTTTTTGAGGACTTGGTGGAAAATTTTAAGTAAATAGTTGTCACCATCATTGCAGGACACATGAAGTTTTATCTGTTGCTGGCCGCTGCATTCAGTAAAGGGCAAAATAAACTTAAGTAAATTTTAACAGCTCACATGTTTAAAATACGCAGATTATATTTGAAAGTATAATAGCTACTGAGTATGTAACAGATCAGAATACACACCCGGTATCTCCTAATCCGTGAAGAAAAATGACCTGAGAGAAATAAAACAACAACAAAAAAAAAAAAGACAACAAAGGTAGCGGTTTAGGATCACTAAACAAACCAACGCACCTCGCCCACGGGCCCCAGGCGCCCACCCAAGGTCAGGCACAGTTCGGAGCACGGCACCACTTTCTCCCAAGAAAACTCCGCTTCGCTCACTTCCCCTCCCCGGCCCCGCCGCCATCAGCGGCCGCTCCCCGCGGGCACCGCTGACCTTCCAGGTGCCGAGCCCGGCCCGCCTCTGGCAGGGAAGGAACGAGACGGGCCCCCCGCCATCCCCCTCAGCCGGCGGCGCTCCCCGCCCGCGCCTCGCTCCCCGCCCGCGCCCGCCGCGCCAACAAAGCGGGGCGGCAGCGCTCCCTGCCCGAGCCCCCGCCCGCACTCACGGCGGCCGTCGCCTTCCTGGCGGCCGGGACGATGGCAGGGAGAGGAGCCGACATGTTGTTGCCGCACATACACCGGGCTGCGGGGCGGCCGGCGGGACACGGGCCAGCGGCGGGGAGGCGGCCCGGGAGGGCGGCGGGAGCCGGGTGGGAGGGGCGCGGGCGGGCGGGCGCTTTGTGCTGTGCTATAAGGCCCGGGGGGGAAAGGAAATTACGGTGTCCTTAAATAGGTAAAATATAAAAGGCTAAGTCAAGGGAAGGCAGGAAAACCAGCAGAAATATAGCAAACAGCACGGTTAGACGGGGCTCATCTGTCCTCATCGGATCAGATGGCTTCACCACCGATTTAAATCTGGCTTACAGCTCACAAGTCACTGATTCTTACTCATTTTGAAATGTGTTAGGCTCTTCAGGCACTCTGGTTGAAGTTACTGGATCATTCCAGTCCATTCCAAATACTTAGACCAACTCTGAATATGTATGGCAAACACATGTCTATCAAAACGAAATACTTTGTTCTTTGTCTTCTATTCCATACATCTTTGTCAGATATTTACTCCCAGAAAATCAATTCATTGTATTTGCCGGATGGTAACTGGCTGGCATGGATGCTTGTTTGGCAGCTCCAACAGCAGCTGAATGCACACTATACTTCTTTCACATCCTTCCCACTGCTGTGTTCCATATCAAACAGGGATGATTCTTCACAAAGCTTCTGCTCATCAACATCACCAGCATTGGCTGCATAAAATTTATTGGAAAAGCCTTTATGCCAATTGTGTAGCATTGAATACACATCCTCTTTCGCCATGATGTTTTGATACATAGTATTTATACCAGAGCATCCCTGTTGTTACTAAAATTGGATTACTTCACAGGTAACTCTTTTTGATTTGATTTGTCTCTAATTTAGCGTGTGCTCCTGCCTCATGTACTGTGCCCAATTCAAGTCCATTAAGAAAATACATTAAAAAAAAAAGTTTATGCATTAAAAGTTCTTCAAATACTAGGAACTTCACATTATGTCAGGTGCTTATTAAGTATGCTGAACCTGACTCCTGCTCTAGATCATCTTTTTGGGACATGAATAAAATTTTGCTTTCCCTCTCTACTCTGCTATTTACCACGTAAATGTCACTTCCTTAAGGTGAGCTGCTGCTGAACCTCCAGCCTAAGAAGTCAATAGTCTGCTCACAAACAGAACAAGACTTTAATATTTTAGTCAGTAGAGATGGAATGATCTTACTTGAATTCCCAGTTGCTGCTAGCATGGCCCTGGGGGCACTGGATCAATGTGAGCTCTGCATGGATTGGGCATGGGGCAGTCTGCTGGTTACAGGCAAGTGTTCAAGAAATTGACCTTCAGGAATCCCAAAGAAATTGCTGAAAACATCTGAGCTGTGAACCTTTCAAAAACTGGTACATTGGCTGTCTCTTCGGAGTGAGATATCTGTCATATGTATGATACTGTTCTATCTGATTTGAAATTTCTGTTTAAAGCAGTGAGAGTTTTAGAAGGCAAAGCATTCTCTAAATTATGTTGTTTCCCCTGCCCTAGAGGCTAAAATGGGCTTTAATAAGATGATTGTCTATACCAGCATCTTGTGTATTGTTACAGTGTAATTTTTCTTAAATTTTTTTTTTTAAGAGAGTAAGAAGCTATACAGATTTCATACTGGAACGCACAGATTTCTGCAGCATGATTTTCATTTTACCCCCATTTACTCTCAGGGCTGGCAGAGTTGCTGCCTGATCTCTTCTCCAATCTGAAGCTGACATTCAACATGGAAGAAGGTATTGTCAAACAGAAGTTTCCGGATGGAAAGCAGGGTATTACACCAAGGAGTATCAGCTTTCACAATGGGAACTGGCCTTTCTGCTCTGTAACTCCACAATGGCAGCATCTACAATTCAGTTCTTCACTGCACTTAAGTCTGCACTCTGCACACCCTTCCCACCAGACCACTACACTGATGGAAACTGCTGTATGGTTTTCCAGTAGGTACACATTTAAATTTATAAGACTGAAATAACACATGTGATCAAGTACTGCAGCAGTACTAAGAAAGTCTCGGTCTTGGTCTTGGCTTGGTGATTTTCTCCACAGTGTCCGGTGTGGGGCTGTGTTTTGGGTTTGTGCTGAACACAGTGATGATAACACAGAGATGTTTTCGTTGTTGCTGAGCAGGGCTCACACACAGCCAAGGCCTTCTCTGCTTTTTGGGCTGCCACGCTGGTGAGGAGGCTGGGGGTGCATGGCAGGGTGAGAGGAGACAGAGCCAGGACAGGTGACTCCAACTGACCAGAGGGATATTCCAGACCAGATGGCATCATGTTCAGTATGTAAAGTGGGGGGAAGAAGGAGGAAGGACGCACATTTGGAGTGATGGCGTTTGTTTTCCCAAATAACCATCACACATGATGGGGCCCTGCTCTACTGGAGATGGCTGCACACCTGCCTGCCCATGGGAAGCAGTGAATTAATTCCTTGTTTTGCTTTGCTTGCGTGCACAGCTTTTGCTTTCCCTATTAATCTGTCTTTATCTTAAGCCACGAGTTTTGTGCTGTTTATCCTTCCAGCTCTCTCCGCGGTCCCACTGGTGGGGGAGCGAGCCTGCGTGAAGCTTGGTTGCTGTCTGGGGTTAAGCCTCGACAGCCTCCGACCGTAATGGGTATTTCCAGTACCGGCACGGGCTGCAGCACCGGCCACTCGGGTTTAGATGCAGCCTGATGGTTTTAAGGACTCGGCTTTGAAACACTTGGCTGAGGTCTCTGTAATAAAACAGCAGGTGCTGGGAAACGAAGCGTAGCGAGAGCCCTTTGCTCAACCATTGGAATTCCGAGCTCCGGCACCATTAAAAGACCGGGCCCGCCCCGCCGGTGGCTGCGCGACACTGCTGGGAAGGCGCGGGAGGTGCGGTTTACGGGGCTGCCGTAAAGCGCCGTGGCCGGGCGCGGGCGCCCTTGAGAGTGAGCGGCCATGAGCGGGAGCGGCGGGAACCGGGCCCTGGAGCTGCTGCGCTCGCTGCCCAGGGTCAGCCTGGCCAACCTAAGGCCCAACCCCGGCTCCAAAAAGCGGGTGAGTGCCTGCAGCCTGCCGGGGGGGCCCTGGTGGCAGGACTGTCTCTAGGCAGCCGGCGCGCCCGGTCCCGGCGTGGTTCGCCCCCAGGGCTGTCGGAAGGACATCACCCTGGCAGGACCAGGAGAGCGACCTGGCCAGAATAGGCGTGGAAAGGCAAAGGAGTGGATGGCACTGCTGTGTGTGTTGGCCCCGTGCTTGCCCTTTGCGTGCTTTGTTGCCGATGTGTGTGGCCATCCCCACAGAGAACTGGCTGATGAGTGGTGCTGGCTGAACCTCAGGTCCACTGGTGGGGCTGGAGGGAAATAGTAAAAGGTTTTTCATTCCACATGTTAATGGGATGGAGTAGTATGTTTGGAAAGGGAAGGTCAGAAGGCTTACGAAGAAAAGGCATGTGATGCCAGCTAGCATTCTTTTTACTGTCTCTTGGAAACAAAACTGTTACCTGTCTCCTTATAAAGTGGTAGAGAAATTAAGACAAGAAACCAGGGAGAAACCCTGGGGGGATTTGGGGGGAATGTTGAACAGGGGGATGAGGTTCAAAGGCTGAAACCGTAGGAACAGAGAAGGGAACAGCAAGCAGCACTCTCCTAAAAGTGCTCAAGACTCCCTAGAGCTACTAAATAGTATAGAATTCAAGTGCAGCTTTGTGTTAGACACGGCCATCCCTGCCACCAAAGGAAGCTGACTTGTCCCCATACTATTTGTGGTGCCAGCCTAAAGCTGTGCTCTGCAAAAACCATTAACTGCTTTTCTGTTTTTCCACTAGAAAAGATCTATAACATAGTTTTTTCCTCAAGAATCAGCATTTCGCTCAATTGCTTATATCTCAAAAATCTAATGTTTTATAGATACTTGTCTCTGAAGTAGTCGACTAAATGTATCATTGCTTGTTTTGAAGGAAAGAAGACGTGGCCGTGGAAGATACGGAGGTAGGAAGTGTGGCCGAGGTCACAAAGGAGAAAGACAAAGAGGGAATCGCCCCCGATTAGGCTTTGAGGGTGGTCAAACTCCATTTTACCTGGCCATACCAAAATACGGATTTAATGAGGGACATAGGTAAGTTTCTTCACGTTTACTTGGAAATTAATAATTGTCTGCTTTTCTTGATCCTTCTCCTGAAGCAAGAATCTAATATGCCAGAACAGGCCTAACTGAAAAAAGTTCGGCGTCCCAAATTTCTCTCAGGTTGTTAGCTACTTTACCAGAAGAATCTCCCATTTCTTGTGAGATCATTCTTTTAATTATTTCCTGGTTTGCACATCTGCTTATTTACTCTCTTCATAATCCTTCATGTGTAGCAGGCTACCCTCCTCTTCCAGCTGAGTGAATTTCTCCTCTGAAACTATTCCTTCATTCCTGCTTGTTTTTCTCTTTCCCTCATAACCCAGTGAACTGAGTGGGAACAGTCCCAGTGACAGGAGTGAGGATGTTAGGCATGGAGGTGTAATCCAAAGCCTTGCTTTGTTGTTTCTCCTCACTTTATTCACCAGAAGCTGCCATCCAAACAATTCTGCTTCTCTTCATGGTTGTACCTTTTCAGCACTCTGACACTGTGGTCTTTGTCTATCTGTGCCCCACCTGTTCCACCTAGGATCCTAACAAGCTCTTTAGTACCAAATCTGCTGGATGAGGCATTTAGTCATCTTTCACCATTGTTCTCCTTGGGCATTCTGCCCTGTTTAATACTTTTGTCCTTTTTGCACATTGCAGTGGTTTGTGCCATGTCTTTATCCCACCTTTCTAATGTTTAAGGTTATTCTTCTAACACGTCTTTTCTCCAGTCACTGTTCTCACCTGGAGAGATGTATGTCAGCATTTTCCAAATTTCCTTCACTTATATTGATAATTAAAAAATTTGGATTAAATTTTTTTTATTTGTTTGGGGTTTTTTTAAAGCCGGGCTTGTTTCATCAGATAGCATTTGTGTTAGGTGGGTCAGTAACCATTTTGTTGCTTTTAGATGTGGTCTTGAAAACTTCTGTGTCCATACAATGCTGCTACAGGCAGTAGTAACAAAAACCTACACCGAGCAGACAGTTCAAGGATGAAAATACTAATGTGTATTTGTGAATTGTTAGACTTGATTTCATGTTCCATTTCCTGATACCACTGGCTCAATAGCTGAGCACTTTTATATTTCCATTCTTTATGCATGTGGTAGACTTACAGACCTGTCCCAGTTGTTACAGAGTTTTCTCTGAATCTTAATAGTTTGGAAATGTGACTCAAATTCTATTTTCAGGTACTGTTATTTCCTCTTGATTGCTTAAATTATTATAAGAGTAAACAAGAAGCAGTTTCAATAGCTGAAAGCAGTGTAGATCCACAGTCCTGCAAAGGAAATGCTCTAGAATGCAGACACTCAGCATCTTATGTTAATAGTGGTCACAAGTTCATAAATATCCAACAGAAAAAAATCCAGCCTCCTGCAGTGACAAGAAATTATTAGGATCTTGCTGTTTTTGACAACGTCTGACAGCATATGAAAACAAAAAGAGTGCTCTGTAGTTTCAATGTCAGTGTAGTTTAAGTGTCAGGCTACTGTAAATGTTTCTGTGGTGACCACTGTAAGTGCCCTCGAGTGACGCTGTTGGGGCAGGGGGGAGCACACCAAGCAATGTCTCTGCCTGTTTACCTTCACCTCACTCCTCCTCCTGCCTCCACTTCTTGAACTTTTTCTCTGTAGGGAGCTATCTGACAGCACAAATTCTGTAAGTGGCTTGCCAGTGACAGCGATCAGCTGCTTCCCAATTTTTCAGTTGCTGCTCAGAGACTTCTGATAGCAGCCATCAAATGGATTGTAGGAGAAAGTTTTGAGCATCAGCATTGATGGTGTGCATAGACAGGAATAGTCTCTGGTATTAGAAAACTGTGCTAAGGATTGGTTTGTACAGTAAAGTTAGAACTTCAGAAAACACAAAAGTAGGTTCTGCTGAAGCCAATGGCTGTTGACAAGAGATTCCAGCTCCCTTTGGGGATGTGGGTTAATGCATATTTTCTCAATATTTCTCTTCCTTGATGGTGTTTTGAGGGAGATTCCTTTCAATACTTCTGAGAGGTCAGGTACAGTGGTAATGGATCAGAAAATGTTGGATGTAAGCTGTGCAGGAGCAAGTACAGAGTTTGTCTGATAGTCTTTGACTAAGTTTGTATGGGAGGAGATGTTTGGTTTTTTGACTGTCTATCAGTGAAGCCCCCAAGCTGGCTTCACTTGGAAGGTGGTAGTTATTTACAATCTTGTTGGTTTGCCAAGAAATGCTGACACTGTAGTGTCTTAGTATTTTTTTAGTTTAGGAGTAGGTAAAAACCAGAATATCTCAATTGACCAGTTGCTATTAAAGCTTCAATTTTGTACATTTCTCATTGTTTTGTTTGAGGTGTTTGGTTTTTTTGTCTTTCTCTCCCCAGCTTCAGACGTCAGTACCAACCTCTGAGTCTTCAGAGGCTGCAGTACCTGATTGATTTGGGCAGAGTTGACCCCACACAGCCGATTGACTTAACTCAGCTCATTAACGCCAGAGGTGTGACAGTGCAGCCTCTCAAGAGGGATTACGGTGTCCAGCTGGTGGAGGAGGTATGCAGACAGCACACTTAGTACTTCAGGCTTTCAGATTGTCATTCCCGCAGTTCAGAAGCATCTTTGATTCTCCAGATCAGTTTGCTGTGAAATTTTTGTGTATCATAAATCCACTAGAGGGCACTGTGTGTCAGCAAAAAAAGAAACAACTCAGGAGGATGTTTTCATACCTGAGGGGCTGCAAAAATGAGAGTTAAGGAGCACATAACAAAAGGCTGAAGAAGTATTTTACAACAGAAAGCTAAAATGTAGTGAAAGAAATGTATGAATATTTTGGAAATGGAAAGGTTTTTTTAATTCAACCCAAGTGACTGAAGGCAATTTGGTTACCTATCTTGGTGCAGGGAACAGACAATTTATATTATTTTGCAAGATTTAATGTTCCTTACAAGTTTTCAGAGAAGAGTAAATGTATATCTTAAAATACTCACTTTAATGTTATTGTAATATGTGTTGAAATTTACAGGGTGCTGATGTTTTTGCAGCAAAAGTAAATATTGAAGTGCAGAGGGCATCTGAATTAGCAATTGCAGCCATAGAAAAAAATGGAGGCGTAGTAACAACGTCATTCTATGACCCAAGGAGCTTGGGTAAGAACTTCTTTTAATTTCTGCCTTTTTTTTTTTAATGTGCCAAAATTAAATGATCCAAATCAAAGTTTCAAACACATTTCCTAGTAGAAAGTCATCAACTTATAAAAGCTTCAAAACCAATTACGTGTATATTTACAGAGTCATAGAATACTTTGGGTTGGGAGGGACCTTAAAGATCATCTTATTCCAGCCCCCAATGATGAATGATAATGCATCCTCAGTTTTGTCTTTTTTCAACCATTCACCTGTTTAGTCCTTCCAGCATCAGTAGTTGTATACCAATCAACCAGTTAAGGAAATCTGAATAGCTTTGTAAATAGAGGACCTAAAAATAGTGTTTAGCTGAATTTTTGTCTTCTGTTTCCCATGTTTAATAGCACTAAGAAAACTCAGGAAAAAATAGATTTAAAAAATACTGTGCGTGTTTATATTTTTAATTTAAAATGCTTTTCCACTTAAAGTGAGGAAGTAAGTTACAGAAGCTCAGAATCATTCCAGTTAAAATGGCTATTGTTTTCAGAACTTTCACTGAAGAATGAGGCTTTGCTTTGCTTGAGGCTGCATCCTGCCTAGCATTCATTCATGCAGTTTTTATTGACAATGATGCAGCTTTCATGTGTGAATGAGGCTGAGAAGAAGAGGAATAGATGTTTTTAGTGTGCAAAATATGCTACCCTGGAGTGATACAAGGGATTTTTTTCATTCCAGAAAATAATAAAAATAATAAAGTTTAAAGATTCTGGAATTTAATTTGCCAAAATCAGTAAAATTTGAGGAAGAGATGATAGTCCCACAAAGGACTAAGTAGGTACATGTGCCATTGATACTTCAATTAAAATACTTATAGAAACACTAAATTTGGCACTTGTTGGTACACTGTGTAAGTAGCCATGCAAGTGCTTTGCTTCAAACTTGGAAATAGACCTTTAAATAAATGGCAGCATCTAGCTTAGTTATGGTTATCTTTACCAAGCAGGTGTTCTAAATGTATTACAAGTATCAACTCCTCTAGACTGATGCTGTAAATACCAGTTAAAGCAGAGTTGGTTGTTTGGTTAAGTGAAACTTGCAAACCACTGTCTCATTCTGAACAAGGATATTCTTGAGATTTGATTTTTTTGTTTGGAACTTTTTGATATGAATGTAGTACTTAATTTAGTAGAAAATAAGGTGTCATTTAATATTTTTAAATCTGTATTATGAGGTGCAGTCACTAATTTTCTCTCATGTTTGCCCACAGAAATTTTATGCAAGCCAGTAGTATTTTTCCTGCGTGGCAAACCTATCCCAAAGCGAATGCTCCCACCTGAAGACCTTGTCCGGTACTACACAGATCCCAGGAATCGGGGGTACCTGGCAGATCCTTCTAAGGTTGCAGAAGCCAGGCTGGAACTTGCCAAGAAATATGGCTATGTTTTACCAGACATAACTAAAGATGAACTCTTTAAGATGTTGAGTGCACGCAAGGATCCCAGACAGATATTTTTTGGTCTTGCTCCAGGATGGATTGTAAACCTGGCAGACAAGAAAATTCTAAAACCAACTGATGAGAGTCTGTTGAAATACTATAGCTCATGAATTCAGGACTGGAGACAACTGCAGGTGTACAGGAAACACCTGGGTATGAAATAATGGATAGAAGTGGTGTGTGTTTGTTTGTTTTTAAGACTCCTATTATATTAGACAAAACATAAATTTTTCTTCATGTAATCTTCTGGTGTAGCTCTCAACTTTTTTAATGTCATAATAGGGTGTATCAAAAGTCTTAACATTTGAAAACTATGTGGAGTCTGACATAAAGTGTGCGTCTGGGCACTTTCTCTTCCAATGGTTTGCCAGTTATTGTTTCAGACAAAAGGTTTTGGTGTTGCATTTATTTTTAGAGGATAATTCCAAAGAGTTATTTGACCTAATAATTAGTTTATATTCAACCCCCCCCAATTTAAAATCAGAAACATGACTGTACAAAACTAAAATTAGTTTTAGAGTCATATTGCATAAAATTATAAGTTCTAGCAAATGTGTATTGAATAGCTGTAAGAGGTATTTTTGGTTGGGGAAAAATAAAAATAACCAAAAATTACAAAGTACAAAAGATTTCATTAACTTCTCAAATTCCATAGCCATGTCTTGGGTTTTTCCATTGCCATTAATAGCACCAGAGCCTGAGAGGTCTTGATTTTTTTATCTTACTTCTTCATATGCAATTGAGAAAGACAGAGTGTGCAGTTTAAAATAACTTTCTATGTAAATTTGGAGGGGGGGGGGAAGATAGCTGTCTTAATTCAATGACTTCTATTATTCAAACATAATTTAAAACTTGTCCTGACACAAATGTAATCTCATTAATAAAATTGCATAGCAGGATCCAGAGTCAATGAAGGACAGATTATGAAGGATGGGGATGTGATGGGTGAAGTACACAGTTAAGATTCAGTTTTCAGCTTGATCAGAGGTTGCATGTGTGACAGTGGACAAATGAATTTAAATGTTGTGAAAAGTTATGAACAAATTGTGTTTATAGGAAACAGCATTTTAATCACATCAACTTGATTAAGTCTTGAAAAATATTTTCCAACAAAGGTTTCTTTTGTCAGTCTCTCCAGAGTGCTGCGTTATTAGTATTCGAGAGTATTCTAGGTTTTGTGTGGAAGCTTAGGATTGGACATTTGGGACAATGAGCCAGACACTAAAGAAGGATGAGGGGGGAGACCAAGATAATGTATCAGAACATGCTCTGACTGCTCAGAAGTTAATGAGCTGCTTCATAATTTCATGGTTTAATTGAAGCTGAATTTGGTTTTAAAATAGTTATAATTTGATTATAAGAATGCAGGAAGCAGTCCAGGCGACCAGAACACGAGAAGTCATCTTGTTTTCCAATTTTCATGTGCCTTTGGAAATGCTACTTAGAGTTTGCTGTAGCTGCCAAACCGTCCTCTGTGTGCTAGACTCCTCTTTCTCCCGTATGACATCTGTATTTTGCTGGTATACCTCAATGGGGGAGGATTTAAGAAAAATCTTACTTTTCTTTCAGATAATAAAAAGCAGCAGATGAATTTTCGTTGATGTTTGTCAACCAACCCAGATTTTTCCTTTGCTCAACAACCTGCCTTATCAATTAACATGAGCATCTGTAATCACAGAAAAAAATAAAACAAGTTTTCTCACTCTGATTAAATAATCTGAAATCAAGAGATTAAGAATAGAAAGTCATTAAATTTTGACAATTTACTCTTCACCTTCTATTGTTCCTTGTTAATGTGTGTTAAATGCTATCAGTAATGGTCATTCTCCCAGCTTGGAGTTTAAGTATAGGTGAAACATAGCAAAACAACAGCAATATAAAATTGGACTATGAATAGCAGGAATTTTGTTTTAGTGGCATTAACATTCATATTTTATAAGGTGCCCAACACTTTTTTGGCACGTTAAGAATAATGCTGTGTGCCAAAAAAAGTACAGTTGGTGTTAACTTGAATGTGAAGTAAATAACTTTCTCACTTTAGATGTATCCTGTTCTGCATCCTGATGATTGTTGGTTTGGAACCTTAAATGACAAGCAGTACTTTTTTCTTTTTCTTTTTTTTTCAAGTTTTTGTTATTACAATGACTTTACAATAACAATATTACTACTGCCTCCATTTGGGAAGGAGTTGGAGAGGGGGAAGAGTATTTATTGCCTTCCCTTATTTGTGCCATAATGTTTCTGTTTTTATGAATCAATTCACAATTGTATTTTGTGGAGGTGGTGGTACTCAACAGGAAAGCTACTTAACTGGAAGTGAAGAAGGAAGTTAGTCATATTAGTGAAGACCAGAAGACAAAAGTGTTTATGTATCATTGTGTATTTTGGGGAGGAGAAGACGGGGGAAGGCAAGTTTGTTTCCATTTCTGCTCTTTGTATTAAAATGAACAAATTGCTCTCAGCAATTTTTTTTCTAAATCAACTTCTTTGATACACACACGCGTGCACGCGCTGGTTTCTGTAGGTTTCTAAATGGTTTTCAGGTGAAAGGGTAACTTGGATAAAATGATAACAGTGAAAGAAAGAATGAAAACAGGAAACAGATGTCTGGTGACGTCGAGGGATTGGATAGCACTTATTCAGTGAACGGTGTCTTAGTCACAAGGCAGCTGTATCCTGGCTCTGATACTACAACGGTACAAATACCTTGGAGCCAAAACAGCCACGTTCCACAAAATCCGGTCATTCTACTTTATAAAGGTGATCTTTTATCACCTTATAATTGGAGAGGGCAAAAAAGGGCTATGCATTCCTTTATTTAAAATATGCAATGCTTGTCTTTTTTTCTCACTTCTGTTAACAGTAGCCAGTATTTTAGATCAGTTGTTTGAATTTTTATTTACTAGTGCAAAAAGTCACAAGGCTATAGAGGATTTCCTGTTCACTTTATCTCATCAGGAACACAAGTCTCCTAGCAACCAAATACAGAATTATCAAAAGCACCAGTAAGTTATTGACAAGGTTTCTAATAAACCCGTAATAAACAATGTCCCAAAGGACTGTTGTTTATATGTCAGACTTCCTGGTGCAAGACTAAGTCTGTGCTGGCATCTAAGGCCATTCTCCTTTCTTAGGTATATGGATGATGTTTTCATGTTCATAAGATAAAGGATTGCCTTGGATATCCTGTTTTGATACAGGTTTTTCATGTGCAACAATGTGTGACACAGCAAGAAGCGCCCAATCTGCTGTAGCTGGAAAAGCATTATCAGGTAGCTGAGGAAAAGGAACTTACATTTGTGTCACAAAATACTGAAAGCCATGTCCATTTTTATCAGCAACATCATACTTCTGAATGATTACTTGATAAAACTGATTACAGATGTGAGACTGCAATCAATATAAAGGCCTGTAAACAAGTACATACTTTGTTGTTTCATACTGTGATAATTAGAAATCACCTATTTCTTAGGAACAGACTCTACTGACTGCAGCCAGTCCATGCTATACTTACAGGTAGCTGGCTGCAGACTCAAAATGCAGTGAATTAAAATTCCCTTTTGCTCATATGTATGACAGTGATAACCTGGCTTCATTATAGTTCATATGGAATTTGTGTTTAACAGTCTAAAGTTGACTGTACAATCCACTGATTTCCAAAAACGAATAAATTAATGAATCACTGGCCCCGATCTGAATCTTCTCTGGCATTGTGCCAGCATTGTTTTGACATAGAAGCATAATTGATGTTAGTCCTCCAGGAAGTCATATAAAAGTGATCAATTACGAAGATAGCTTCCCATTGCTATTTTATTATTTTCTACCATTATTTCTATTTTATTTTCTATATTAAAACCTTAAATGCTAATGCAAAACTAATTTTGCACTGTTTAACACTCCCAAGTTCTGCAAGTAATTTGAAATTGTTGCACAAGTCCCGTATTTTAAATATTTAAGTGTTATATTTACATATATCTAAAATAAGAAAGATATTCTGTATATCCAAAATGTCCAGTTTAATATTCTATATGCAGCTTTGTGTTTTAAAATTTTCTGAAAAGGTGATCAGACAGGAATAGTTTTATATAACTCACAATTAATGTTCTGGTTTAATCTATGAAAAGAGAGGTCCAAGTGTGACAGGATTCTTGCCCATTAGAGCAAAATTATGAACTTTTTTAAGCTCCTTTATCTCCTGCCCAGGTGGCTCATCTTGGTCTTTTGTAGCTGAAATATATGGCATTGTCTAAAGAAGTATGGTCTCTCAGTGGAAGCAAACTACCCTCAGATCTGTTCTGTTCTCCTGTGCTTAATATCCCCTCTGATGCACATGCGTCTTCCCAAGGTCTCTTCTCACCTTTCCCGTTGTAGTGGTGGGAACTACAGGGCTCAATCATTCTCACAGTGTCATCCTGTCTGGCCCACTCTGAGTTTGAAAATCTGGTTGTTTTATGTGCCTCTGGAGCAGGAAAAGTGTTGATCATTCCTGCATCTGTTTATATGGGGGGGTGGGGGGGGGTTGGCTTGAGTTTCCTGGACTGGTGTTGGCTTTTGTTGTTAAAAATGTCAACAGCAATGTTGTTTACTTGTTAACCTTGTAGATTCCAAGCCACATGCCAAGCAACTTGGAGGGCCCTTTGAGCAATGGGCTTGGATTTGGTGTTTATCAGTCAATGAACACTCCTAGAAGAGTGCCTGTGCACTTAAATCAGAATTGCATATGCTAGATATCAATGTGAAAGGATAGGAAATTTTACATTCCATGCACCAATGCCCAAATCTGTCTCTCCTTGCACTTTTCTCCAGCCTCTGTAAGATTCATTCTGTGTCATGGTAGGATTGTCCTGTCTGAGCTTTAGTCTATAAATATGGGCTGATGAATTCCTATTTAGCCAGAAAATCTGCCATTTATTATTCCTTGGGCAGGTAATGATAGATTAATGTATATTTAGCCTGAAAATCTGCCATTTATTATTCCTTGGGTAGGTAATGATAGCTAGAAGTTTGTAGACATAGAGCAGTCTATGAAAAGTAAGCTGATGTGTAAATTTATAGTAAACTAGTTCTCTAGGGGTTTTTTCTGATGCTGTTGTAGTTTGCTCCCAGTGTGGAGTACCTTAAATTAAGAAAATAAATTCACTTGGTATCTGACAAGAGAGATGCATTTTTACTTGAACATAGCTGTGGTTCAGTGCTTCAAAAATTGAATCCAGGTTCCCTGTAAAGTTAATATAGTGAGGTATTGTGTTAATTTCAAAATTAATGCAAGTCTAAATTTTTATTGCTCACATGTAGACAAAACTTCAAGCTCCTCTCATAGGAGTTTCACTCCCTTTGTAGTAATGTGATCGATAGAGTCAGTACATAGAGCCTAGAGAATTGCCATTCAGCCTGGAGCAGACATCTGAGCAATTCAGTGACACTCCAGACTCCACTGACTGACAGGAGCTGTAACACAGCACTCTTGTATGCACCCAAAACTTCAGCATCTGGAGCTGAATCCCACTCTTTGTTTTCAGTGACGGTTTTCAGAAGTTCTCCTCGGGATCACCAGTGTGGATTGCTTAGCTCACCATTGGGAACTTGTGAGGCTTGATGTACTAGGTTGTATCTGTCTTTGAAAATAAGCATTCTTTTTTAATCATTTAGTGAAAAAAGCAACCTAGAGGATATATTGGTGCCACAAGAGGTGATATGCTGGCAATCAGTGTTATTTTAAAACTATTGGAGACAGCAGCTTCTCCAGGATACAGAAATTGGTGACATCCCCACCTGGCAGCCTCTGACTTTCAAGGTGGATGACTCCCAGTTGCCAGCCCTGCACTAATATTTCAACTCAAATTTGCTGGCCTGCCTTCTTTGACCCTTGTGTAATATGTGCTGATGTTTGTGCTAGTTCTAATCTATATGTTTACTCTATAAGCAAAGCACAGAAATTAAATTTGCCTCCATTTGCAAAATAAAAAATGAGAGAGCAGGGTGGTGCCTCCCTTGAGGGGTCTGCTTCAGCAAGTGGTGCTTGTAATGGCTAGAGAAGGTGACTGAGATGCTTAAACACAGATGTCTCACTGCTATCTGAGAAGATGCATCCAGTGTGTCTCACAGGGTACCCCTACAGCTACTCTGACAGCTTGTGATGTTTGCATAAAACACAGATTTGGTACTGATGTGCTTGTCTTTTGTGCGCAGTCATTTATCCCCTCTTTTTCTTTTCTCATTTTTTCTTCTTTTTTTTTTTCTTGGCAAGGCCATCACACTTATTACAGCAGGCAGTCTGAGTATGGGCCATGTACGAGGCTTGAGATTGTTCCAGACAAAATATTATTCTACTGTTTTTATGTTGGACTTGGCTGATGTGACGTTGCTGCCATCCTGACTTCTAGGTAAAATGTCTGGGCTAATTGTGACTTTGTTGTTGGGTTTTGTTGTTATTGTTGTTTTTGGAAGGCTCCAGCCCTTCCAAGTTCATCGTTAAAGACTGGTGTTTGCTGTGGGATGATCATGAAATGAATTACCATAGTGAGGATGTGATTGTGTAGTAAAATTCTACCTGGCTCAGTTTTCTGCATTCATTCGTATGTCTCTGAGGGGGTTGAAGCACTGGGGTGCTCTGATTTTGTCTTTGATGTGGGAAAGCTTATCTGTCCATTAAGAGAACCTAAGAAGAGAATGGAAGGCAAAAAGCTCTCAGGTAATTTTTGCTGCCTCTTCTGAGAACTGCATGTATTCCACTGCATGTTTTCCCAATTCCGGTTGTTCTTGGCTGAGCTCAGTGACTTTGCGTACGGCATATTAGGAAACTGCAATGGCAGCAGACCACCATGGGCACTGACACACAGCTGTGGTACCATAGCTGGCTGGGGCAAAAGAAAAGATAATTCTGGAGACTTGGGAACATGAGAATCGAGGTATGAAACTCTGCCTGAAGAGATTCCAAAGTCAGAAACATATGTGTATACTTCAACACCACTGAAACTCTGCTGCATGTTTAATTACTTTTTGGTTTTGCTGACTATACTGTTATGAACTGTAAGTATTCAAGAAATTATTTAAAGAATACATTTTAGGTTTTCCTTGTTGTCCTTAGAGTTTTCAGCTCTGCAGGGATCTTGTTTCCAAGCATTGTTCCTGTATCCAGCAAGACTAGAAGCAAATTTAAGAAGTGGGAGCCAGCATTTTCATATGATGGCATTATTCCAGGAACTGGTGCTGTAGGATAAACAGTAAATACTGTGAGGCTTGCAAAACACTTACTCATTCACTACTTATACCCTGCTGATATTTTCATTGTTAGAGAGAAAATTTCTCTGCTGTCTCTGCAGCTGACATCCAGTTACATCTCCTCAGCATGAAAGAAATCTGTCATTGTTTCCAGCGTCCAAACCTGAGGGTAACAAATACGATATTACCAGGCAGACAAGCAACCCGCACAAACGTCCTTCTCCATCTGCTACTCTCCCCCAATTAACGAGACTGCTATGGCTGTTTGTAGAGCTGAGAGTTGCATCTGCTTGGTGGGGACAGGGAGAAGGTCCGGTGTCCTCCTGGTAGAGGCAAGGCTGACACCTAGTGACCAGACGCATTTATTCCTATGGGAATTCCCTGTGTTCTGGTTCAGTCACGATTCACTCTTTTCTAGGTCTGGAAGGTTTAAACTTCAGAGTGAATAGTCAGTTTATTTCATCATCGTTTTTGGCCTTTGTTTTCATTGTTTCTAGTTCTATCTTCTCCTCTGAAGATGGAGTTCAGCTACCTTGCAGGCTTGTTCACGGCTGATGTTGTAGAGGATTTTGTGTGTAGTCTCTTGGGAGTTGTTCATGCCAGCTGCACTGAGCAGACCAAGGTGGCTGATTGCAATCAACACTAAGTTCAGAACATCATGCTTTTTTGGCTTTTCCTTTATAAAATCATGGCCAACTGCAGTATTTGTATCATTTTTGCTTATTCTATATTGAAGAATCCAAAATCAAATGTAGTGGGAAATTCTCTGAGTTGCAGAATATTCTTCCTACAGATGTCTGCTGACCAGAGGTGACATCTTACAATTAAGCTGCCACCTGGAGAGCACTACCTGTTCCATCATCATTGCAGATCCTGCTGGAAGCGTTCTGAGTTCTGGGCCTTAGCAAACTGCATATTAAAGAGGAAGAGTAAAACCTAGCTAAAAGACTCTTCCAGAATGCTTCTGACTTTTCTTTGGTTACATAGATTAGCATTTCAAGGGTATAACATATTGATGAGAATTGCTTGTGACCTTTACCAAAAGCTAGGTAAATTTAGGAAAACAGCCCCCCAACATGAACCAAAGGAGTAATCTCTCGTGTTGACTCCAAAAGTAGACTGCAGAGGGTCTCAGTGGTTCCCCATGCTAATGGGTTTCACACAAAGCCCTCTACCAAAGCCCTAAAAAAGCATTCCTGGACCAGTCCTTGGGATTGGAGGAATATTTTGGTTTTGAAATGTCTCTTGTCTTCTAAATGAAGTTTTGGAAATAAAGTTGATACAACATATCTGTTTGCTACTAGCACTGTGTTTGACTATACAAAGAGTCAGAGCTCAATGTTTTTCTGTGCCTGAAAGGAAACTTTGATTCTTCCTGAATGAAATAACTAGGAACTTGCACAAGCCCTGTGTTGTTGAACGGAAAAGGCAAGCTTTTTTCTTCCAGATAATCTTTTATATCTCACTCAGAACTTTATGTATAGCTCTGATTCTGTATCTGTTGCATGTTTCTAATTAGCTCATGAATAAATAAAAGGTCTGTGTTCCAAAATCCACTGATTTTTCATCTGCTAACTCTTGTTGATAGGATGAGCCTCTGGAGAGAAGCATAGCATATTCCCAAGTGCTGTGTCACTAGGAATGAGAATAGCAAAACTGCCCAAGCACATACATACACTGAAGTTCTTTTTCCCTTTCTGAAAACTGATGCTGCAATTCCATGTCTCGAAACCATCATCCAGTACTGTTTGCCCGAGGCAAAAGTTGTGTTTTCTCACTTGTGCTTGCAGCCATTTTTGGTGTCTCTCGCAAACAAGATTATAGGGTAGCTCATTTGCATAATCACTTTGAATAATTATTTTTAAAATTCACAAAAGCTGACTTTTAAACTTAATTTTAATTAACTAATTAATCTGAACAAGAGCCTTAGAACAGGTAAACATGGCTTTGACCACGCCTAAGTAATAGACTTCAAATTATTCATTTTGAAAGAAACATTGGGGATTCTGAAGAGCTGAACGCCTTGAAGGTGATCCTTGAGTTTATAAGGAATTCTGTATACAATTATGACCCTTCTTTTTTTTTTTCTTTTTTTTTTGTATGTAATGGAAGTTTTGTTAATTGGTCAGGCTAAGCCAATTGTTTTCATTATTTCAGATTACAAGTGTAGGATTCCTGCCTTTGTTCAGAGCAAAGGGGAAAAATAAAGCTCTCTAGTATCAAATAAGTAAGCACAAAAGAAGCAGGGTATTTGTTAGAGTTCCATCTCTATGTACTGGTAGATGTGACCTCTGGAAAACCTACTCAGAGCCTCAGTCTTTGTCAGTCCTGTGCTCTTGCACTGGTAGCAGGAATAGCCAAGTAGCAGGTGCCCAAGGTAGATCCAGGTCCATATACCTGCTCCAAAATAACACGTGGTGTGCAGCTTCAGCAGCACAGATGTGGGAACACATGCAGGCAGAGCCAAGGTGTGCTGGTTTTGGTTGGGATAGAGTTAATTTTCTTCCCAGTGGCTGGTGAGGGGCTGTGTTTTGGGTTTGTGCTGAACACAGTGATGATAATACAGAGATGTTTTTGTTGCTGCTCAGCAGGGCTTACACAGAACCAAGGCCTTCTCTGCTTTTTGTGCTGCCACGCTGGTGAGGAGGCTGGGGGTGTTCAGTATATAAAGTGGGGGGAAGAAGGAGGAAGAGTGGATGTTTTGGGTGATAGTGTTTGTCTTCCCAAGTGACCATTACACATGATGGGGCCCTGATGTCCTGGAAATGGCTGCACACCTGCCTGCCCATGGGAAGCAGTGAATTAATTCCTTGTTTTGCTTTGCTGTGTGCATGGCCTTTACTTTCCCTATTAATGAGTCCTTTTCCACCCTTCCAGTTCTCTCCCCAGTCCCACTGGTTGGGGCAGTGAGAGAGTGGCTGTGTGGGGCTTGGCTGCTGGCTGGAGCTAAACCACGACACAAGTAAAACCACTCAGAGCAATCCCCTGTGCTCAAAACTCCCCCCAAAACCTGTTCCATGTGGTGACTACAGTCCTCCAGCAGTGTACCAGCCCGGAGATGGTTGACACAGACAGCCCTGTGACCCAGGCAGGTGCTCCCATCTTCTCTCCAGTGCTGTGACCTGCATAGGGAGTATCCTGTGTCCCCCTGCCCCAGATCTCTGAGTTGAACTGCTTTGTGGCTGGATTGGGAGCTGAAGGGTTGACCTGCCTCCTGGCCTAACACAGGGTTTTGGAAGAGTCCTCCTCTGACAGAACTCTCCTGCTATCACCCCACTATCAGCTGCCACATGGCAAGGGGAGAAAAATTGGCTTTCCTTTCTTTGTGCAATATCAAACCCAGTCAGGACAGTCACTGGCCTAGCTCTGCATGCTCGTAAGAGCAACGACCACCATACTAAAGCAGAGAATGATCTTTCAGACTCACAGGCCTTCGTCAGAACTCTGCCTGCAGTCATGTAGGAGCCAACAAGTAAAGCAGGTAGCTCTGTGGCTCTTCTGATTTTATTGTATTCAAAATTGCCAGAGCATTAGTGATACTTGTGACTATCCAAGGAATCAGGCTACTAATACTTCCCTTTTATATAACAAGCTTGACTACCACTTCACTTGGATTTTGCCTGTATTTTATTGATAATTTTACTGAATTCATCATACACTTGCAAATATGAAGTACAACGGCATTTCCTAATTTCCTTTACAGCCAAAGTTACAGTTAAATGAAAGTTAAAGCTCAATGTACCCATTTGATCTTAGTTTTTCTTCTTGTGACTTAGGATGTGTCCCCACTGCACATTCCCTTGTATTTTACACAGCTGTGTTCTAAGAATACCAGTTGATAAAACCTTAGATAGAAGAATTTACAGTGTTGAGATTGTTTATTGTTGAGGGTTTTTTTGTTGCTTTTTTTTTTTTCAGAAAACCACCAGGAAATACATAATTCTACACTGAAAAACTGCTTTGTATCTCTGTCCACTAATACTCTTTATCAGAAGAAGTCAACAGTTTGTGATAATTTCTGCCTATAGTGTTATTGACTCCTTTTTGAAACAGGAGTTTTTGAAAATTCCTAGTTCCACTTTCCTATAAAATCTTATCAACTAGTCCAAATAAAGATATCATGGTGAAGTATAGGTTCATGCATTAAGCTATACTGTACAGTGTATACTATACAGTGTTAAATAATGATGGAACTTTTGTGATCATTGGAGAATGAATGAATTTCTTTTTGTATGTCTGATCAATTTATTCAAATTATTAACATGAACATAAAATGCTCACTAAAATAAGTAGGTCAAAGGTCTGTTATGAAAGAAAAAGTTGTTACGACATGGAGAAAAATGAGAGAAATGACTGAGAGTCCCACAGGACACAGGTCATCCTGACTCATGGCACGTTTCTATTCTGATTACCAATTTGTTCATTTGATTAGATTACATATCTTGCATTTTTTCACATCCAGTCTGAAAACAAATGTGTCCCTTATTTACTATGAAAATACTGTAGCTTGTTGCCCCTTGACTGGTAATCAAAATCCAATCAGCAAGCTACTCCCTGGCTACTTCTTTGTTTTGGTAGAAATCACAGTGTACATAAACCACTGATATCATCAAACTTCAGCCTGGTAGCTGAAAATACATCATCCTTGGATATAATCTAACAGAGTTTTCAAGTAAAAACTTTGACCTGGATGCCTGTCAGTCTATAGAATTTCTGGGAGGTCGATAACTAGTATTCCATTGCTCACAATGTTTGGAAGGCACAGATAGAGCAAGAGCTGGCCATGCTGGCATAGCCACTTCTTCACTAGATAGCAGAGCTCTCTGCTGCAGGCCCACTTGGGAGGCAGGGGAAATATGCTTTGGTAGTTAACAATAGTGTCAGCTGACATTTCTAGAATATGATGGCTTCTTACGATATCCACACACAGTCAGAAGCTGATTCCCTTAATCAGGTTCAGGGAATGCTACAGTCAACTTTTTCTCTGTTTTAGTCTGATTTCCTAAGGAAAAATGTGTTGAGCAACAGCACACACTTGCCTGTCTGTGTATCCATTGGGGTCTCTCGACATTTCTTTTGAAACCTTTTGAAACGTTTCAGCTCTGCTTTATAGAGGAGGAGAAGCATTAGGGAAAGGTCCCACAAGCCTCATGAAGACAAGCAGAAACCTGGGAGTGGAGGCTAACATGTCCCCCATAGACTGGAGCTTAAAAGTGAATTCTTTTCCTCTCAGCAGACACCACCTCACCAGAAAGCAAACATAGGCTCTCCGACTTCAGCTGGAGAATCCAGGCTTTAGCAGGGGTGCTGCTCATAAGCCATGGTTGAGAGCACATGTCTGCTGCCCTTGGTGCAGTTGGAAAGATCTACACACAAAGGTACTGACTGGAGAGGGAAAGGGTGAACTCAAATCCACAAAATATCCCATCAAAAGTAAAATAGAAACATTTTTCCCCCAAATATTTTTACAGTCATAATACTGCTTGTAACAGTAGTAAGAACTACTTTCAGTTGTGCTGTGATTTATACAAACTTAACAGCCCTTTAAGATTGGAAAATTTAGAGCTATAACCTTCTGCTTTCATATCAACAGGCCTAAAATTTTCAAAAATTTTACAAGTGTATTTATCACTAATTCAGCTCTGTAAGTTGATTTTTTGCATGCTACTTTGTTCCAGTTTTGCCTCCACTTTTGCTGCTATGTTGGTTTTTTTCCACTTGCCACTTCTAAACAAGGGAGATGTTTTGTTGGTCAGTGTCAGATAGGTATAAAGCACAAATCAATACAGAGAATAAAAGTTCTAATTGGTAGCTGCTATCAGCCTAGAAGATTCTCCTTAACAGGATAATTTCCTAAATTTCTGTCAAAGGCACATTTATTCTTCTTCCTAACTTATGCCATGCAAGACTTGGTGGTTACTTTTATTGATTACTCAGACAACCATAAATAATAATGTTTTGCTTAAACTGATGTTGCAAATGAAGGCTAATTTCAAATTGCCTAAAAAATATCTTTCTTTCATTGCTAACAGTCTTCTTTGTGAGAGGAACCAGCTTCTTTTCAGCTCTGGAACTGGGAGAATGCCCCTGCCGGGGTGACTTGGTGTGAACCAAGAAGGGAACTAACTGAGCTGTGCATGGGGCTAGCAGGGTCAGCAGGTTTCACTGCTCAAGAGAGACTGGCTGGTAGTTCCTGGCATCTCCCAATGGGATCTAGCCACCAAAATATGCTTGTTGCTCAAACACCAGCACCAATGAAGTGGAGCAGCCAGCTGCCCTGTGAGGGCTGGGGCTGAGCTGGATGTCTCCCACAGCCGCAAGGGCCAGGAGTACATAAGGCAGCAGCAGCTGTATCCAGTTTGCAGACGTTTTGCTTCACTGTAGGGTTTCTGCCACTGGTGTGTAAGGTGGTCAAGTGTGTTTCTTTCTGACACTGATTAACAAAATCTGCTGTAGAAAATGGCAAGTGAAAAAATGCGCAGAGTGGAGACTGATACAAAGCTGCGTGAAAAGATTCAATTCACGGGACTGAAGTTGAGTTTAATTCACTCGGAACAGCTTTGCCAGTCACAGTGGTGATCTGCAGGGCTTTGCGAGTACAGCAGCATCTGTCGCTATCGCTAGGGAGACGCACGCGGAGTTATACAGTGAGAGGTACACCCATCACCTCCACTGCCTTTTAAGAAATTATAATTAAGGCTGAAGCGTGTTTGTTTGGGGTTTTTTTCTCCCCTAAACGAACATCCAAACCCTCGGCAGAAGGAGAGCGGCGCAGCGGCCGCTGGGTGGAGATGTTCCCCCGGGCACCCCGGGCTCCGGCATTAAAAGCCTCTGATTTGGGGCGGGACGTCTCGGGGGGGCTCCGAAGCACGAATACTTCAGAAAGTGTTTTGCACCACAGCAGAGCGAGCTCTTTAAAACGGTGGGAAATGTCCCCCAGAAGCCTTTTTTTGGTAATAAATTGCCCGTGAAAGCTTTAAACGCTTTCAGTCATGCGTGGGGATTAATGAAGCAACAGCTTTTGGGGGGGGGGGGGGGAAGGAAAGGAGAGTTTTGAAAGATAGTGGTTAGTAAATGGGAAAGCTGCCATTATATTACCTTTACATTTCCTGGTGTTAAAAGCTGCAATCCTTGAGGATATCTGTAAGTCAGCAAGAGTAAGATGAATACTCTTATTACACTGAAATAATGAAGTGGTGGTGAACCCTTTAAGATTGCCAGGAAAAGAAGTATTAGCAATACAAAAAGCAAAGGTCTCTTGTAAAGGCACCTTTTCTTTCTCTTAATAGATTTAAACGGTGATGGAAAGTATTCATTAAGCATGATGTGTTTGTTTGGACCAGATTTCAAGAGGCTTAGAATTACATTAAGCTACATCACTCTCTGAACACCCCCACTGACCTGCTTGTGAAGTTACTCTTTGGTGGGAGTAAATTTATTCCTCTTGTGCTCTGCTTGCAAATTGAAGAATTGAAGGTATGCTGAGACTTAATTTTCTGTATGGGGAAACAGCACCAAGCAGTCAAATATGGGAACAAGTGTCCTTGGGAAAACAGATGCAATACAAATACACAGCATTTCCATGTTCATTTCCATAACCAAAGTGTTGTGGAAAACCAGTTTTGTGATGTTCAGTCCCTGTTTATTACATGATACTCTAAATATCCTACAGAAAAGGGATATTTTTCACCCAAAAATCAAGTAATTTGCTATTCTGTGGACCCAAGCACAAAATGGCCAATTTGAGGATGACAAAAAGTGGGAGCAGTGTATTTCTGCTGCTGATATAAGTGTGATATATAAGACCCCTCTCCAGTCTGATAGACTGGATAGGCATAGGAAATATGATGTACTCTGCATTTATGTGATGAACAATGCCTGCGACTTTTGCTGTAGAGTTCAGTAAATACAGATTATTGTCCCAGAACGCAGAAATTTCTGTCATCATTTCTTTGAAAAGATCAATCAGAATAAAATGCTGAGCAGACTAATAAAGGACTTCTCAAGCTCTCCAACTATCTGATTAATTTCTTATGTTTTGAGGGAAAACTAAGGATCAGCATACAAAATATGGCCCAGGTTAGAAGACAAGTACCCAGATACCAGGGAACCTGGTTTATGAACTCAGCTGAGATCTTACTGTTCAATTGCTCTGTTCAGGTGTAGACCGGAAAATAAAATCCTGCTTATTTCAGAACTGCCCTTGATGTTTCCACAGGTTTTGCGATGCTTTCAAAATGGATGGAGACTTCGAACAAAAGCACAAGGGCAGGTTCAATTCCTTCTGAATTTAAACCTTCCTCTATGCAGAGGCTCTTGTAACATAAAGAAATTCCCTACTGAGGCAATCTTCCACTTATTTATTTCAGTATCACATGAACTGGTAGAGAATGTCCTCAACTTTCTTCCTAATTCCCAGTTTGACAAGCTGTCCAGGGTCAGAATAACCCTGGCCTCATACTTCTTCCTAGAGTCTCCTGCTGAGTGTTAAATATGGCTGTCTTGTGGTTTGAATAAGGCTTTTAATGTGCCATGGGATGTCACGGTCCACAGAAATGGAATACAGTGTTCTACTTGCTGCGAAACAGAAAAAAAGCTAACCAAACTGGTTTCGTCCTCCTGAGTACACAGTGACTGACTGGAAATCCAATCACTGAGACTAAAAATATCAGCCTTGAACACAAAAAAAAAAAACCACCTGACAGATGGATTTAGTCTTCCTTCAGCACAAACATCTATTTGCCACTAAAAGTTTGGTGAGTACACTGCTCTCATCTCCCAGTGCATCATTAACAGACTGCAGGGTAAGGTGGATGTTATTTTTTCAAGTTAGTCCCTCCAAGGGGGAATCGTCAGAGCTCTCATGGAAATCATACTGGTTTATAGTTTGTACATGGCTTGGGGAAAAAGAAAAGTTTATGTGATCATAGAGAAGAAACAACTCTTAAAATCAGGGCTTGATCCCTCCCCACTGCAATGCTTAGAGGAGCTGAAGTGCTGACCCCATAGTCCTCACACCTCTGCCTACAGGCACGGGCTGCTCTGACCAGGCTGGGCAGTGATTTCTGTGCAAATGCCAGTGAGTATGGAAGCACTTCAGGAACAGCAAACAAGGAGTGCAGCATCAAACATCTCCAGTGTTGCTGAGCATTCCTACAGATTTCTTGCTGCCTTTTTTCTTCTTCCTGATGCAAAAGATGCAGAGCCAAGTGAGATGTGAGATGGGTGAGTTCTATCCAGCCCTTATGAAGACTCACCTGTGAAAATGGCCCCCAGATGATGATGAGATTTCAGAAGCAGAATGAATAAGCATTGCTTTGAGTCAAATTTTGTCCAGCAGACTGGAAACCTCAGAAAGTGCATGGTGAAGACCATGGCCACAGGATTTGCTCCTAAGTGCTCGAGCATGTAGAGAAGTTGGTGAGACAGCTTAAAGATATATTCTGGAAATCTTTGCTCTATCTTACTCCTCTACCAAGGTGGACATTTGCACAGTCCTGATTCTGAGGATAACAATACTTTCCAGCACTTTCCTATTTCCAAGCCAACACTGAGCTATATTTTCTTCTAGGCTTTACAGCACACTTTTTTTACCATGTTGGACTCAACCAAGGCTAGTCTCCATTTTAATAGATGTATTTTCCACAGGAAATTAATGTATTGTTTCCCCAAAGCTATTTCAGTCTCTAAACTTCACTGCAGTCTGCCCAGTTGCACGATATTTCAGCCAGCCAAACAAATCTAGTGCCCCTGACAGTCCTTTTAGTAGTGTTAGCCAAGGGAAATATGTCAGGCTCAGATTTACTACTTGGATCCTCCAAATGACAGTGCCCTGCAAGAGATCTGGTGGATGAATATCCCTGTGATTTTTTTTCCCCAAGCAACCCTATACAGAGAGAGTACAGTGTTTTCCCAATTGTTGTTTTAGCTTTCCGACCACATGTGTGCCATGGTACCTACAGGTACCAGGATAGATGGTACATATGGACAATAAGTGTATCATGGTACCTATAGACACCAAGACATATTATCTATGGACTGTATGTTTATATAGATACCAGTATATTCTGTCTTTGACTGTGGATCTGTATATTTGTAAAAGTCTTTTCATTCAATATTCTGGGCATTTTTAAAAATAGCACGGGCAGTTTGACTTCTCCCTTTTCTCAGGAGGCATTAATAAGATGGCAGTGGGGGTGCAGCTTCACTTTTACTGTGGCAGGCGCTTGCAAACAGGGACGATGCCTTCCCTGAGCCATTCTCTGTCGGGATGACAAGGCGCTGGCGGCTGTCAGGTCTGCGTAGGAAATCTCCACAGCGGTGCTGAGAATGTTTATTGTAGGGAGAGAACTTTTGCCCTGTGAAGTCACCTCCTACTAGTCACCAGTAGGTTTCTGATATTCTATCACAGGAAATTCCTGGTGGACCACAAAAGCAATCCCCTGAGTCCAGCTGCTGGCGGGGAGCAGTGGTGCACCACACTGCCTGGCTGAGCCTCAGCCTCCAGCGTGGGGCAGAGCACCTGTGCCCTGCAAAATGCAAACTCTGTGCTCCTCAAACAATGTTTAAATGAACTATACAGAGGGGCAAAGGTCAAGTGAACCATTATTGTGCTGCATTTTATGCAAACAAAAAAAATGTATTAGAGGATGTGCTTTGTATTGTAACAAGGTACTGTAAGATTATATTTAGGCTTCATGTCTTTGAAGCCCTTGGTAACACAACTGTATAATCACAGCTCTTGATGTTAATGAGGAAGTTATATTATAAGGTACCCCATCTAACTGGGAACAGTGTAGGAAGAATTAATAACCTTTAGGAAAGCGTATAAAACCAGCTCTCAAGACCTTCAATGCTAGCTGTATGTATAGGTGAATATATACACATTTCTACAAAGGAGAAAAAAAAGAAAAACAAGCAATTAACAATTACTTTTGTCATCTTTGAATGCAAAGGCATTGTTTGTCAGGTTCCTTTTTCTTGCAGAGCTTGGAAGGCACAGCCCTTATTAATGCTCCATTTTCCTCTGCTCTTTTGCCAGGGTTTCAAGCATTCAGTTACAGTAGCAGGCAAGACTGGATGAACCTTTACCTGTGTGAGATAGTGCACAGCAGGGAAGCAGCCTTGGAAAAGATGAACACCATGTATGTGGCTGGATGCTATGGGTTTGTTTGTCCTTTATCTAAAAGACATCAAACTCCTCCTTTGTTTATAAAGATAAGGATGCTGTGGAAGTAAAATAGTGACCCCTGCTAAAAACAGATGACACACATCCAGAGAGCTGCTATTAACCTCTAACCAATGCCTAATTTCATCTGTCTGCAACCTCAGGATGGGTAAGCCTCCTGAAAATGGCCATCTCTGGGGCTTTTAGGATTTTGATGCCACACTCCTTGTTTACTTCTTCTGAAGTGCTTCCCCATTCATTGACTTTTGCATCACCACACTGTGGCTGACCAGCCTCATCAAGGTGCTCTGTGCCAGTGTGTGCAGGTGCAAGCAGCACGGAGCCAGCACTTCAGGCATCAGCTCCTTTAACCAAAGCAGTGCAGCGGAACAAAATTATGCTTTAAGATGTTGTGTGGTTTGGAGTTTAGGAGGTAGTGCATTTTTTGAGTTAATGAGGATGGCTGCCTCATCTGTTTTTCCAAAGAACATTTCTGGGAGGGGAAAACTATGTGTGACTGATCATGAGCACTGTGGTAACCTGCAACAGCTGCACCAGGTCCTTGTAATCCCAGAGCATCATATTTCTAACCCAGGAGAAAGGCATTATAAAGATGTTATCCAGAGTCCCATGTGATTTAGAGGCATATACACCATTTTCAAAAAGTGACTTACTGAGAAGTGATGGGCTGGGTAAGGCCTGTAGAGAAGTCAGATGGGCACTTTTGAAGACTGTACCCCTTATTTTAAAAGAAAGGAAAACGTGAGGCAATCGCAGCTGATTCAGCATCCGGCAGTCTCAGCCAAGTCATATTTTACCTCTTCCCTTCCCTCCCCGCACAAAACTTCCAGGAAAACCTGCAAAGAAAAGGCATATGTGGGTAGGAGGAGACCTGCTTTTAATTTCTGTACCTCCTATTCAACACAATGCCACACAATGCACAGGATGCGAATATCCCAAGGCACCTTATACAATACAAGTAACAAAAGCACACACACATGCACCAGAAAAGGGGGAGCAGCAAGCATGACATGGTTCTACAACAAAATGCAGGTAAAGCTGTCTGTAAAATGCTTATGTAAAGGGGATATGCGAAAGAAGAAGGTGGAAGCTGAAGAAATGTACAGGTGATCACAAGAATTTGATTTCTGTTTCAGAGCATCTGTTTTTCCCTATCACATTGAAAGCAGTGGTCAGATCTTCATTATCAGCAGTGCAATCAGTGCCTCCCCAGTGAAACACCCACTGATGCCTCTGTGATACCATCTACAGAGCAACCTGGAACCAGCACTGAGTCATGTAATGGTGGTAATGATAGCAAGCAGCAAGTGCTGTGGTTGGAAACATCATGGCTGTTCCTTGTTTCCCCTTCCTTTGACTGGAGAGAAAGTGTGTATAGGAGCTGCTTGCTCCTGCAGATCCACCACCATCTGTTTAAGAGAGATCATTCCTGGGACAGGACCAAAACCACTATTCTGGTCAACTGATGGAAAGTATTTGGAGAAACACCCAGCTTAAAAGCTACTGTCAACACTAAATGAGTGCATCAGAGCCTGAACAAAGAAATCTAAGTTTTCTTCAACTCTCCTGATGATGCATTGCTCCACATTTCCATTAGAAAGACAGTGCTGTGGATGAAGCACCTGGAACCTTGCCTGACCTGCTCCTGCTTGCAGGCTCATGCACAAGTTAGTGGCGAAGGAGCTCACAAAATCTGCAAACCTATGATCTACAAAAAAAATTTCTACAATCTACAAAAAACTACCCATGTAGTCCAGAGATATTTGCAGCAAGAAGGTATTCTGTGTTTTTGAGGAGGAATAAAAGCAAAACACTTTAAATAAAAAGTGAGAGACAAGATCTTACATTCTTTCTTTATTAAATGCACCATTTTTTAATGTAAAGGGGTTTGTACCTAGATAGAAAACGCTAGATGATTTTTAGTCAAAACAATGTTAACTAGAGCCTTAAAATCAAATGTGAACATACAGAGACAGAAAGGAGAAACTGCAAGAAGTTTAAGTGCTATGTAGCCATGAATCACTTCTCCCTACATGAATCACCTACTCCCATGTGGTCACTAGAGTAACTTAATATGCATTACTTCTGTGTTTAAGAAAAAATGCAATTGGCACATTTTTTTTTACATTTGCATGTTGATGGGCATTTGCTATCACTATAATAATTTTATTGATATACTATCAATATAATAATTTTAGTGGCCACATAGGATTGTTTGCAACACCTTAACTGCCTAATTCTGAATCCAAATAAAATGAGCAATACAAATTTTTTCTTTAATAGAAGTTTGGTTACCACATCAAATCCATGCTTGGTGTAACATTACTAGTAAATTTACTAGGAAGGAGGAGGAAGAACAGCAAAAACACCAGAGAAGTCTTTTTTTCATTACACAGGGAGACAAGGCAGAGATTTTATATATTGACCCTTGAAATCATGACTGGAAAAACCAAACGGCTCAGACCCATCCACAGTCATGGTGTGGCAACCGTGCCTTCTGTGGGGTGTAAAGCTGTAACTGCTGTGCTTTTTAAAGCCACATCCAAGTTTTCTGTAAAGAACATGTGCTTACCATTGCATACCACTACTCCTTACATTGCACTCTAGCCTTTGATTTTGTTTTCCTAAAAAAAAGAAAGAAAAAAAGGCAAAAAATGAGCAAAGATTTTTTTTTTTTATATACTAGGTAAGTAAATGTTTCTTAAAACATTAGTTTATCTTTGGTGTGTGTTTCTGCATTGTATCCAAAGTTTTGTATTTTGATGAGAGATTAGATAAATAAAGAGCCTCACCTTCGGTAGGGTCCAGCCCCACTTCCCAGTGAGCTCATCACCTACAGATTGTATGCTAAAGGCTTCCCCTTCTCACATAGCTCTGCAGAACCTGGCTTTGTCTGGCATCTCGTAGTCCTGACCAGCTCAGGAAAAGGAGTCATTTGTTGCCTGGACATTGGACTGAGTGGTGAAAGTGACCAAAAATGATTCAGTAGGTTTGTTCCAGTAAGTGATTTCATTTTGTTTGTGTTTAAAAAAATTTGCTTGGCCGAAAGCCAGTGATTTGCCTAGAAAGATGCTGAACAAAAATGATGTCTGCTCTGTGAAAATTAGCTTGTACTGTTCATCAACACCCTTTTATGTGTTCTAGTGTCTGTAAGTGGGCACTGATAAATCTATCTTTTTATGGTAAAATAGCTCCCACAGCTTATCCCATGGATACTCTGCTTATGTTCCCTGCAGAAGATAGAACTCTTATCTGTGCATAACATCTGTTGACATATTTCCAGTCACCCAGAATCCAAATTCCTTTGTGGACAAGTGGTTAGAGGCAGAGCCAATATTTGGAGGGTCTTGTCTCTTCTATGGGAATTGGATAAACTGAATGGAAAATTATATCTGATTACCACTAAATTTTCTGCAGTCTAAAATTATTCCTATTCTGCATAGTTGAAACCAAGACCTCGTGGAGGGACTGAAGCTGTTGAATCTTGTGTATATAAAATCAGAAAGACTGAATCACCAGTAAGTAGACCTGAGATATGAGCCCACGAATTCAAGGAATGTTTCAAGAGTATGCCATGATCAACAGAGTTCTGTCTGCTCCATAAAGGAGCAGCTCTGTAGAGGAGCCAGAACCTCTCACTTATGGGCTACAGTATCACTAAATTACTTTAAGAAAATTTACTTTTTAAAGCAATTAATCCTGTTGTTTTCCATAGGTCTACTTTTGAACGGCAAGATAACCTTGCTCTGCACGGAGTACAAGCTACATTGGATCTGCTATGCTGTCATTCCAAACTTCCTCCATCAGATTCCAGGGCAAAAAAAAGGAACAAGATTTTAAAAACTGAATAAAATATATGAACCCCACAGAATGAAAAGCTGACACTTTTAATTAATCTTGAGAGAAGAAATGGTTTTCTGTTTGGGCAATCTGGACAGAAAGGAGCAAGCTTCATGTGAGCAAAGGTACAAGGAGAATATTGCTGAGATCTTAAGAGTGTAATAAAGCATAACCTAATCAGGGGTGAGTACTTCACACAATGAAACAGGTCTGACACCCCAGTGTTTTTTCAGTGCACGCAGAGCTCTGATGCTGTCCCTGATTAGACACTGTCTCACCACCCAGATGGACATTAATCACTGATATCGACAACCTCAGCCTGGCAAGGCATTGGGAATTTGTCCAACCCCCAAACCCTAATTTTGCAGTTAAGACTTCTCTTTCATTTTGGTTTGCTCTGGAGCCACAAACATAAACATCTCCATTTTTGTGGGTTGTTAACACACAGAACCGGAACTGAAGATCAGAGCCATCTCCTTCCTCTACTTCTCTGCACTGGGTTCCACCAGAATCTCACCTAAGAATGATGACAGTGATAACAGTGAAATTTGCTTTCAGCTATCTATAATAATGTCTTCAGATCAGAAACAGCACCCTGTCAGTTTGTGACCCATATTCAGTTTTGACTCATGCTTGTATTTCCAACTAATAACCTAAAAAAACCCCAAACAACCACAGAGCTTTCTGTTGCTACCCCATCCCTGCAGCACAACCATGTCAGAAAAAATGACACTCTATTCTAAAGCTGCTGGTAAAATGTTATGGCTTTATGGTAAAGCACCTGGCTTATGCTTAAGTACAATACACACCACCACAGACTTTAGTACTTGTGCCAGTTGCTATTAGGGGAAATGAGCAGTTGACCATATTACTGACTCTGGATTCTCCCAGAAGTACAATTTATTTGAATAGCTATGTGTGAATTTGAATCCCCTTCCCCGTCTTGAATAATTAATCTTGGGAAGGTAAGATAAGAACACTCTTAGTATGTCACTTAACTGCAGGTGGTAAGCATGGGATATTCCATTTTTAATACAGGTTTTGGCCAGGAAGCTTCATATCTAATGGACATTCTCATATTTATATGATTAGGAAAAATCACAGTGTCTATCTAGGATTGTTTGGACAAGAATTGTACGCTATTGTCTCAGTGCAGCAGGAATGTCAGCTATGAAGAGAGGAATTCTTCACATCCCACCCATGGGAGCAAGAGGGATTCTCTGGCACATCCCTGTGTCCAGTCCAGCGGGGAGACACTTTCAGTTGTTGGACACTGCACAAATGAAAAGTGAACAACAAAGTAGG
The DNA here is from genome assembly GCF_017639235.1 of Corvus kubaryi. Lineage (NCBI taxonomy): Eukaryota > Metazoa > Chordata > Aves > Passeriformes > Corvidae > Corvus > Corvus kubaryi. The sequence goes on along the minus strand of NW_024581098.1, from coordinate 665,952 downwards.
GGGTAGCATGGGTGTGTTTTGCTTTGACTGTGCTGCAGTGCACAAAGGACACATTTTCCTCCTGATCTTTTTCCCCTCTCTGCTTGTGTTCCTTTAGTTTGTTTGTTTTTTAACATCAGGAATTTGGGTTTGTTTGTCCCTGGAAGACTCTGTGACTAAGCTGAACTAATATTAATGCTGAAGTGAAAGCTGAGAAATCAGGTGGAAAGGATTTAGTAGTAGATGTGGTAGTGCTAAGTTAATGTGATTGTACGATTTCTGCAACTGGGGCAACGTCAACATTCCTCACAAAGCACAGCCACCTCTGCCTCCACAACATTTTGCACTGACAATTGGAACACGAGATTTCTTGGCCATATGCCTGTGGGGTGCTGGGGTGGCCCGTTCTGAATACTAACAGCATTAGGTACCCTATGATGGATCTAAAAGTCATCTCTTATTTAAGCATCCTGATGCCGCCCAACAGAGTTGAGCTCTTTGTGTAGCTTTATAAGGATCTACTTCCACCTTTAAAATTCTCATAGTCAGGTGTACTTGATTTTTCCCTCTCTGCTGCTTGCCCTGCACTAGAAGTGCTGCATTACATTTCAGGAAGCCACAGAGGCCACTATATATTATATATATATATATATATATATATATATATATATATATATGTATATCACTATATTCAGCATGGAGTCTGCCACCACAATGCTTGAACCTTCTGTGAGGCACATCCCTGTTTTGTGGGGGTTAGACACCATCTCCCATTTCCTCTGCATTTATCCAGCTCTGGGCAAAGCATGGTCCCAAGCATGATGTCCAGCTACAGGTCCTCATTAAAGGAATAGAAGCTGGGAGTGTTGGCATCGGTAGTGCCCCCACTAATACATACAGTCCTGAGCACAGAGCTGTGTGAATGGGTCCAGCACAGAGCAAAGGCCAAAAGGAGCTGTGCACTCATATCCCGTAACAGCTGCCCTCCAGCCCAGATGGGCCACAGCTGCAGAGTACAGTGTGCATCCAGCTACATGCTCTTCTTGTTGCCTCTTTGTGGAGGTGCTGGTGGGTATGTCTGTTCCCTGGAACCCAGGCTGCTTCCATGAGAAGGAGATGTGGAAGATATGTGTGATCTGATGAGCAGTGGCCACCACCTCCAGGGTTCCAGGGTGAAGAAAGCCGAGATGGGTGACATCAGAGAGGAAACTCTTCTGGCATTTTCCTTCTTGCAGCTGTGGGCTGCTGAGTGCCATCAGACGAGTGGTCATGGGCTTCTCCTGAAGGTCAGTGCATTGCTCCTGCTGGGAGAGTTTTAAAATGTTAGCTGGACAAAATGTGTGTGCCAGAGCAGCTGAAGCAAGCAGTCCTGTTGTGGGTGCTGGACACCTTCACACAAAGAGCACGTTCCTTGGGTGGGCCCTGGGGCAGCTGATACTGCTGTGTTACAGCCTGGGGTAAGCACCAGAGTCTGTAGCACCAAGCAGGGCAGCGGAGCATCAGCGTTGAGGTAGGGACATGGATTTGGCTCATATGTGGGTTTTGGAGCCAGGCTGAGTGCCTGTGCCATGGGGATGTTTTCTGACACCTCTCTGCTCCTCCTTTAGGGCCTTCACGATTACTTCACCCCTAAAATTATATATTATATTATATTATATTATATTATATTAGTGCTCAGGGCAGAGGTCTTTGCAGTATTGCCCAGCAAGGACATGGAAGATAAGAATAGCAATATACAAACATAGATCCAGAACTTCTTAGGTCTTTGTTTCAGGCCCCTGGTCTCCCTGGTATTTGTGTTGTAAAACCCCTTTCCAGCTGAAGTCTGTTTCTCCAGGGGAACTTTGAAGACATAATGAAAATAGAGGCATTTTTTCTTTTTGATCCACTTTTCACACCAAGAAAGAATAGACAAAAAGGTGATACGAGCTCACTTTAAGTAGAAAAAAAAAAGAAAAAACCCCATGAGAGTTAATAAATTTATTAACCTTAGAAGTGATTATTAGATATAATAATTTATTTTCTGTTTCTGTTGCTGTGTCATTGACTGTAGGTTGCAGCAGTACCCTTAAGGATAAATCTGGCCAGGGAATCCTGAAAAGCAGCTCACAGGCAGGATGGCAGGCTTAGGAATCCATGGGTGAACAGTGGCTAAGCTGGCTTAGCAATTTAATGAACTAAGATTGATTAATACTTCTCCTTTCTAATGCTGCCTGTATGAAACATATAAGTCTTTGCCATTTAATTTGATGTCCATTCATTTGCCATTAGTTTAGTAGCAAAATTGGGCTTTTCCATGCCCAAGTACTGCCTTTATATTCTGTTATTTTTTTGCCTATGGTTTTTATGTATTTTTAAGTATAATGCATCCTATTTGAATTATTTTCTTAAACAGCGTTTTGAGGAAACATACAGATTACCTGGAAGGTGAGGTCTATCATGGAATCCTCCAACTTGCAGACTTCCAGTACTTAAAGGAAACCTACAAGGAAGATATAGCTAGAAAGGCTTTTTACAAGACCATATAGTGACAGGACAAGGGGGAATATTTTCAAACTGAGAGAGTGGGTTTAAATTATATATTGGAAAAAAATTCTTTACTGTGGAGATGGTGAGGCATTGGACCAGGTTGCCCAGAGAAGTTGTGGGTGCCCTGTCCCTGGAAGTGTTCAAGGCCAGGCTGGACGGAGCTCTGACCAATCTGGTCTAGTGGGAGGAGTCCCTGTCCATGGCAGATGGGTTGGAAGGAGGTGATCTTTAGGGTCCCTTCCAACCCAAACCATTCTGTGGTCCTGTGACTTCAAAATCCTTGTATTTAGCCTCTGTTTGAGCTTTCTATGAGATGTTTTCAGTTTTAGCTATGATACTTTTCAGAATTCAAAATGCAGAAACTCAGTAGCTCTTTCTGAATCAACTTGCTAGTTTCACCTACCTGGAATGAGCTGATTTGGGATCTTGATTGCTCTATATGTCTTCCTTATCCTGATTTTTCCTTTGGTAATTTCATGTCTCATGTAATGTAAGGCTCTGAATACCAGTGGTATCTCATGAGTAGATTTTTTAAAATTTCTTATTTGTTGTTTTGACCTTAGATCTGGTAACTGTGGGTCACTACCTGTAATGAATACATTGGAAGTCCAGAGTGTTGGCTGACAGATTCAACTCAAAAGCTAGGGCTAGAGTGATGAAGCAAAGGACACACTTCCAAGTGTCATCTTGTTTTTCAGTACTTAAAGTTTTCGACAGGTGTACCAAATTATTCCTTTCAGGTACAGCATTATGCAGTTGAATATATTATGCGACTACTAATTTAATAAAAATATATTTATTAGCAACATCCAAAAGAAGTTATTCAATGGATGGGTATCTGTTCTGCATGGTCACTGAATGAGAATGACCTTTTTCTATTGGAAACCAAAATATATCACTCTGCCATATCCCTTTAAATTCAACTTGATGGTTTCTGTCTTTATTTAGTTTGCAGCCATATTACCTCATCCCAAGCTGGCAAGGCTGGGCCACCTGGGATCTCATGGGCGCTTTGGAAGTGTTGGTGATTCAGCGCAGCAGCTGGCATTCTGCCCTCTGAGTGTCCATGGAAAAATCCCTCACCACTGCACCTGGGCACCGTCTGTTGAAGGAGGTGGCATCTGTCAGATGAGGTATAAAACCAACCCTTGGACTCTCCAGGGTGTTTTCTTCAGGTTGTTACACAGACAGTGTTCTACCTAAGGAATATTTCTATGAATATTTCTCTTGAACTGCTGAAATACAGACCAGCATGCTCCTCAGTAACTTCAGTACCTTCAGTGTTCGGGAGATTAAAATTAATAACAGTCCTGTGCATGCATTAAGTTTTAACACATTTGAGGGTTTAGCACTATTCCAGTAAGTATTGTTTAAATTGAGAGGATATAGAAGGCAAAAAGCTTTCTTTTCCTGTATAACAAAAAGTCATTGAGTTAGGTTTAACTAACATGCTAGTAAACTCCAGCCAGAATTCCTCTTGTTTAATCAAGACAATGTCCAAGGACTCAGATTTTAAAATGTGACTCCTAACTGGGATGCTGTGAACAAACGGCATTAGTAGGCAAAGGGGCTTCTTTTTGGCTGTATTCAAGAGTGAGTGTGTGCTAAAAATGTGAATGGCCACAGCATATCCCACAGTGACTGTCACATCTTACTTTCCAGTTAACTTTTACAAATGCTGTGGGTTTTGGGAAGCATTTTTTGCTTGTTTTGCTAACAAACATTTTGTTTTCTTGATATGTTCTGTCAGGGAGAGAAGGACATTTCTGGTCTTGCCGCAGCCCCATAGGCCTCCTGCTGCACCCCTCTGTCTTCCTTTCTCTGTGGGCTTGCTGATGTAGAGCATAGTGGTTACAGGGAAGAGCTACGCAGGGGGTCACAGGCAGCCCAGAGGAGAGGCAGTCCCTACAGCAACCCAGATCTTTCCTTTCTCCAGGAAGTGCTGCTGTTAGGAGCTGGGGGGACAAGAAGGGCAGAAGTGAACTGGGAGAATGGCTGAAGCTTGTTTGGCCTCCCTGGCCCAGCTCCCTCTGCACTGGTGACTCCATATGTGAGCTTGGAAAAGCCTTGGCACAGTGATAGGCACAGAGCCGCAGACGTCCCAGCTACAGGGGCAGCCTCTGTGGAAGGGAGCAATATTCTCTGCATGACCCAACAGAGAAAAGCAGAAAGGTCCTATCTCCTCCATACCATGCACATTTTTCGGTATGTTTCTGAAGCCCACACATCCAAGAAGTGGCCTATTCTAGCTCAAAAGCCAGAATAGAGACAAAAATTAGGCAAGTGAAATAAAATCAAATTTAACACATGGCAAAGGTGTTTCTGGTTTTAATTCAAGTTTTTTTTAAAGGATTGTCAATTCTGCTGCACATACAATGAGCTGATAGCTTTAAAATACTTAAATGGGCATAGTCTGTGTGATCATGTATTTGAGGCAGATTCTTCTCACTTATATCTGCTTATCTGAGCATCAACTCCAGTGGAAATAATGCTCTGCACATCAATCCAAAGTTGCTCCTGATGCTTCTGTGACATTGATAGATACTAGCACAGCTTCCAAACTGCAGTCTGATGGTCATATTGTGGGTATTACACCTTTAACCCTACCTCTGCAGAAGGGGGTTGCATTATTCATTATTACTTGTCTTTATCCAGACCGAGTTCACAGTGATAAATCTAGCTTATAAGGCACTTACAAAGATGGGTGTGGTGTGCTGATAGCATTCATGATTAAGTGCTTTCCTGTGTCAAATATAGCCTGTAATATACTACAAACAGGCAGTCGATTTTTATACAAACTGATCTGGCTGCTATCAGACTCTGACATTTTATACTAATACTTAAAATAAATCTAGAAACAGGAAAGAAAGTACAGAATTATTGTTTTAAGCTAACTGTGAGGGCTTATCTTCAAAGTGACAGAGTTTCTATTGTATTTAAAGAAACTGGTCAGTATACTGGCATAAAGGTTGGAAGTACTCATGAAGCTGGAGTTAAGTTCCAGCCTCAGTTTTCACTTTTGATATAGACCCTCTAAGATGCTTTTTGTTCTAACATGAAGATTTAAAAATACTTTTCCTTTATTTTTTCCAAGCTTGCCAACTTTGCGTTAAAACCTACTCCTACTGAAATCACTGGGAGTTTTGCCATGCATTGTAAAAGGTCTGGGATGTGGCAGCATGTACTAAAATCCTTGTGATTTGTTGGACTACTTGGACAAGAGCTAGGCACATGTGAGCTACCATCGTCAGTCTTTTCTTTCCACATTGATGCCTTAGGTTTGAGCCTTTATATTTTTCAAATTCTGTATTGCTTGGTGTGTGACTCTGAAGTTTCTTGTAGCCTGTTGATTTCTGCTCTCTTGTGCTAGGTAGACAAGTGAGCAGCCTCTCCAGGCCTGCTCTTTGAGGACAACCAGACTGTCCTAGGCCAAAAGTAAAAACCAAAGAGCCACTAAGGGGGGGCAAGCTGTGGGGAAAACTGAAGATTTAATTGGAGAATTAACCCTGATATGCAACTGAACCAAAGCTATAAAAGAATGAAGAACTTGTGGCTTGTCATCTATCTTGGGGTCCATTTTAAGAATAGCTTCAGAGTCCCCAGGATGTACCTTTGAAGGCCTTTCAAATAAATACCTACTTTTATTCCCTTACTCCTGTCTAGTCTCTGTTTCTGGGAGGCGTCTCAAGGCATCAACATCTTATCTCATATAACTTTTGCATGTCTTTCTGAGGTCCCGGGTTTAATGGCTAAGAAAATGCCAAAAGTTGGGTCCTTATGAAAATGAAGATGATTTTCTGTCTGAAAGTGCTCACCTTAATGTATTTCAAAAAGTTGGCACTTCAATATATGGGTGGACTAGTGAGACATTTGACCCAAAATCAAGCTGAAAACAAAACTGATTGAGTATACAATATTTTAATGATGCTCATAAAATGGTCATCTGCTAAACAGAGGGCACATCTCACAATTGTGTTTGAGATTTGGACCATCTTGAGGCTACTTTCACTGCCAGGTTGTTTCCATGAGCCTGACTGAGACTCAACTTGTCAGTCATTTGTGCAACACAAACCCATGGTCACACTAGGCTCGGCTCCAGATGTGGCCTGCTAAGGTAAAAGTGGATCACACACTGTGATGGGATCTGAACTTCCTTTCCCACAGGCTGGACAGATCAGGTGTGATATTATAGACCCTGGGAGATTTCTTGCGTCTGGCTTGTCATAAGCACAATGTGGGGGTTTGGAGTTTGAGCTCCACCTGGGCAAAAAGGCAATGGTATGGAATTCTGAATGAGGACCAGGAGAATGGAGTTTCCCATTGTGAGCCTGTTCTCAGGCCTGATGAAGGCTTTGTAGCATAGATGTTTCTTTTGTCATTTTGCCTAGAAGTGAAAATTACTTACTGTAACACGTCAATGTCAAATTCTGAGTATAAGGAAATGTGACACTAACACAAAATGATGGAGAGACAAAAATTAGGAGGTTCTTTAAAATGTGAAAATTTGGGGTCTTGAAAGAATGGAGTGACAGACACACTGCTCATGAAATGTGTAGATCTTAAAAAGTTTATTGAATTTATTCATAATTACTTTTTCTTATTACTTACCATGTTACCATATGTTGTAACTCTTCTCATAGGCCCTAAACCTATGAAACATCAGCAGGGAACAACTTAAACACAAGAGAAATCACATTATTAGAATTACTTTCATGTGCAAGGGCGCTCACTGGTTTACGTGTCCTTGCTTATGGCAAGAAAATCCAAACTCCAACACTTCTTTGGCAGCTTGATTAGTCTTTTGGGTGGGTATTATCAGATGAAAACTATTTTTGTCTCCAACTGACTAGTCTGAAAATCAAACTCAAATTATTATTATTTTTTTTTAAATTAGTGTAAAACCTTTTGAGTCAATAGATGTAAGTGGGGTTGTATGTCTGGGGTGAATGGCTGATGAAGGAGTAAAGCTTTTCTAAGGCACGTGTGAGAACATTTTTTAATTAGAAATTTGAGCATACATTCCACCAGTTTAATTACCCAACTGCAATGCTGTTACTACAGCCTTTGACTTTCTGAAGTCCTCTGAATAACTAAAATAATTTTTAGCTAATAGAAAGAGAGGGAAATATTTTTAGTGGAAGTCCATTTGTTTCATCTTGCTGACCAGTGTTCTAATTGAGGTTAGAAGTGGGATTTGTGTGTAATTGGTCATTTTACTAGAGAAACACTTCTGTCCTCAAAGGTAGAAATTATTTCCCAAGAAATGATATTAAATAATATTAAAATTATTGCAAAAATCACATTCCTGTTCCTGGAGTGTGGAAGTTTGGTGAGTCCTTTTAACAGGCTCTTTTTAGCACACTGTGATGGTGAGGGGTGAGGCAAAATTGAAGGAAAAAATGCCTGACTGACAGCACCCCACCCAGATAAGGCCGCTGCTTAGAGAAACTTGGGAATGTCTCAATGCAAGTCCTGTGCCAGGAACACACGCTCCACTGCATCCAGGAGTGATTTTCAATCACCCAGCTCTTAAAGAGGTCAGCAGTAGCAACAGCCTGCAGGCTTGTTCTCTCCTCTCAACACAGGAAGGACTCATGCCCCTCCTGAATCTGATTTAGCTCCTTTTTCTTGCAGCTTCTACCTTATTTATAGAACCTCAGAATAATTTAGATTGGAAAGGACCCCTGAAGGTCATCCAATCCCACCCTTTGCTCCTGACAAGGCTGATTTAAAAGCCAGATGAGGTTATTCATGGCCTTGCCTCATCAGGTTTTGAAAGTATCTGAGGGTGGAGATAACTCCACCTCTCTAGCTGGGTTTAACCACTCTTACCCAAACTTTTTTCTTCTTATCCATGCTGAAAATTTCCCTGGATGCAGGTTGTGGCCATTGCCTATTGCCCTTTGGCTGCACACCTCTGAGACAAGTCTGACTCCCTCTTGTCCTTTCAGCAGCTGAATATCACAGTCATATTCCTCTGCACCCCCAGCCTTTCCTTCTCCATACCAGCAACCTTGGTTTCCTCAGCCCTCCTTGCACATCATGCCCCACAGTCTCGGTGCTCCTCCACTGGACTTGGTCTAACACATTAATGCCTTTTACTGGGAAGCCCAAAAGTGGACATGACAGAGCACTCCAAACTCCAGTGGCCTCACTGGAAGGGAACAGCTCTTGGCTGCTCTCTGCTAAGGCAGCCTGGCATGTTTTAGCTTTCATTGCCTCAAGGGCGCACTGCTGACTCGTCTTCAGCAAGTTCTACACCTCAGGTCCTGCTCTGCAGAGCTGCTTGCCCTCCCAGGCAATCTTCAGTTTGCATTGCTGCAGGGGCTTCTTCTGTCCTAAGGACCTTGCATCTGTTCTGCTGAACTTTATGAAGTTGCTGTCAGCCAGAAAGGATATTCGGTGTATATCAGCAAATCCATCACCCTTTCCTCCACAAGAAGGTCTTTCTATGTCTGTCTTTGAGTTTTAACTTTCTGACTTTTGTCAAAAGCCCATGGACAAGTAACTAGCTTGCATGCCTTAAATTTGGCTCTTCACCACAGAATCTCAGTGTGTTATAACACTTTTTACTGCCTATGAGTAGTCTCAGATAGGGTTTATCAGATCCTTCACAGATGAGGGTAGGTCCCACTCCCTCAGATGAGCACACTACCCTATGTTAGGCCAAAAAGCAGCAGAGAGGACTTCAAGTGATTGTCTCACAGGCCAAAATGAAGAAAAAAACAACTAACAGAAAGGACACAAACCTAATTAAGCAATTTTCAAACTTCTGGAGAAAGTATTCAATAATTAGGGAAAATTTAAAAAATAAATACAAAAAAAGAAAAACACAACCAAAACCTGAGGAATATCATACAAGAATTGGCATACAAGAAATTAGCATGTTAGACTCTGCCACCAGAAGGTATCAGTTAGTTTGATGCCTTGAGAGACCACCTAAAAACAGAGACTAGACAGGAGTAAGGAAATAAAGGTAGTTATTTATTTGAATAATAAATAATAAAAAATCATTCTGACCTTTCTTCTGTGGAAATGTCAATGCCCCATTCCTGGAAGTGTTCATTGCTGATATGGATGGGGCTTTGAGGAACCTGGTCTAGTGGAAGGTGTCCCTGCCCATGGCAGGGGGAGTTGGAACTAGAACATATTGAAGGTACTTTTCAATCCAAACCATTCTATGATTCTGTGTTGCTATGAAATGTGTCATAAACAGGACCCTATTTCAGCTCTTGCAAGTGAGAAAGGGTGTAATAGCAGCTTTTTCTCCTACTGGAAAACAAGAGAAATTTCTGGACACACGTGCATAAGAAATTAGGAAGCACTAATTATCTGGGAGTATGTTCTTTTTATCACAGGTGGCAGCAAAAGCACCTCAGAGGACTGAATTTTATACTGAATTCCATGTCTCCTATTCTGGTGATAGTATTCAGGAGATTGCTAAAGGAGTCTATTGAGAAGGCAGGACTTTGAGGAAAACCAGGACATTTGCACACCTGATGGAAATTCTGCCAGGCTTGTCCCTGGTGAGTAGATAGTGGTTAGCCACAGACTGCATATCAAACAGCTGAATATATAGTTCACAATCTCTTAAAATTTAATTTAGGTCCTAAACTTTTAAGAAAATCTTGTATAATTTGTGTTAAACTCTTAGCTTCTCACTTGAAATCCCAAAATGGCCCCTTGCTGTCTTTTCACATGTGATTGTTTATTTTTAAGGCGGTATTCTCAAAAAATACTTGAGATTTTTTGGAAGAATTTTAAAAAAGCAAGACTGCCATCTCTTGTGTCAGCAATACATGATCACTATACTAATTAGAAAAGGACTGATAATCATATTAAAATCTGTGAGAGCTCTGCTGTAGAATTCACCTGGGACAGATTTGGTGTCTAAATTATAACTAAATTTTTGCATGGTCAAATAAGAGATATGAGCAGAGATGCAATAGTTCCCTCCATCATAATTATTTGAATGACCATGTGTTCATCCTCCAGGAGCAGGAGATAAACATGGGAAGGGCACGAAATCCAGATGCCCTTTGTTCAAGGAACTTTGAAGAGGAAACTAGGGAAGACCTCAGTGCCTGACTCATGCCACACCACCTTGGCATTGAATTTGGAGTGAAATTGAAAATGTAGCTTCTGACAGCAGCAAAGATGACCAAAGGCATTGACAGGGCTCAGGGGTCAGACTCAGAGGTGACAGACTGATCTAATTTCTGGGATTTGACAAAAATGACACATCTGGTTTAAAAAACAAAACAAAACTAAAATTTATGTGAGGAAAAAAAGATGGCTTGGAGTGTCTGAAAGGCCTTTGCCAGACGCTCTTACTCAGCAGTGCAGTTCTCACTGTTCTGGATCACTTCTTTGCTGTTTATCTTGAGTAAAGCCCTTTGTAATTAAGTTAATACTGATTTAATCATGACGATCATAGCTGGTAGATATCCAAGGAAATGATAACAAAAATTAAGCAGTGTGCAGATCACATCTATGACAAGAGATTGAAGAATAAAAGAATACTGCAGGGGCAGGCCATACTGCAGTTTTCCTTTTGAAACTGCTGTTGAAAACAAAACCAAACAAGCCAGAAAGCTACAGCTGCTTCTTCTGCAAGACTACACATGATTTGTGTAATATACTTGGACTAGTTTGTTAACACAGTCCCACGAAGTTGTGAGGGTTTGACAGCCACATTATTACATCGCGACTTGGCTGAGAGGTTGTGGGAGACACGCTCATTGTGTTTTAGGTCATTTGTGCTCATTAGCAAGTGCAAAGTCATCAAAGCCATGTTTGCCCTCTGCTAAGTGGAGCTGCAGCTCTCTCACCTGGACTCAGCATCATTCAGATATGCAGCAAGGTTGTCCCATCTAACACCTCATCTTCTAAAGAAAATGAGTTGGGATCATGAGGCATTAGGCAGCTCCGCTGCTTCCTCAGGTTTTCTAATTACCTGTTGAGCTGTCTGCCCAACAGTAGCAGTGGATTGGAGGGGTCTTGGGGGCAGGTGGTGGAGCCACTACCTGCAGTGCCAGTACAATACTTCATCAGGCTTAGGTCTCCATCCTTAGACTGGAGCTTGCTTAGATAAGGCAGCCAGTGCTAGCAGAGGAAAACCCTTTAGCATGATTCATGTGTTACCTGAAACAATGTCACAGCACAGTTTCAGATTAGAAAATGTAATTACCCTGATCAGTTGTTTACAAAGAAATTGTTTGAAGCTTTCCAAAGACATTGTTTGCCATCAGGGCAGTATCACTTCCATTGTGTATTTTGTGTACTGGCCTGATAGATAAAGATGGGAGCTCCCAGAAAATTACTCTCCCTCAGAGCATCAAAGTTTTACAAGTGCTTGTAACCCAGCTACAGAATCTCATGCAAGTTGCAAAATGCAGTAGTCTTTAAATCCATGACTATTAAGTTCATTATGTTTTAATTTGAAAATTGGACACTCATTTTTTCAAAGATTTATGGCCTTATCCTGAACACACTGAAGTCAGTGGAAGTTTTGTCCTTGGCTTCATTTGGAATAGGATAGAGTTCTTGTGGTGTAATGTTTGATCTCCAAGCAATGGATTCAAGAAATAACTAGATCTGAGTAGTTATCAAGATCACTTAGAGCTAATCAGATAAAATCTCTACAATTTTGAGGGAAAGAGAGTGCCAGAAATTCAGGGCCACCAAATGCCGCAGGAAGACATAGTGGAGAGCATTTCTGTGTTGACAAAATTTAAATCACAGTCAGAACTGTTCTAAGCTGGCCCAAGCTGGAAAACCCGTGGCTGACTTGCAGAGCTGAGCAGCTCTGAAGGACTGCCATTTCATTTTAAATTGTGGTTCAAAACTGGTGCCAAGCTTAAATGTTACTTTGCCCTGGGGTCAATATGAGTCAAATCTCTCAGCAGTTATAATCGGGAAGTAAAATCTGCCTGGAAATATTTGAATGCTGGGAATTGCTATGTTTGAACACAGATAGGTTCAGACTTTTTTCTTTTTTCCCTCTTAACATTAATGTAAGGCTGTTGCGAGTGGGGATAGGGGGAATTAGCAGTAAGTCTGCTACTCTGATTTTCTGGAATGGGAAATTTTTCTAAATAGAGGAGCTTTGTAAATTAATTAACCAAACACAGTGACAGGAGCACTAGAACACAAAGGTGAAGAAAACATCCTTAACATTAATTGTGCTTTAACATGGCTGATTTCACAACTATGTGACCACATTCTGCACTGACTTAAGAGTGCTTTACAGACGTGCCTTTTGAACTTCATCCTATCCTTGTGTAGACAGACCTTGGCTGCCCTTGGTCTCTAAAGATGCTTGAAAACAGCAAGTCTAGCCCATGCAAGATTTTGTGATATTTTTCAGCTATTATAGAGGAGTGCCAGGTATGTGTAAAATGTATAGGTTTTGATTGAAGGGATAATTTTTTTATGAACAATGTACTGAATGCAGCATGCGCTGCTCAGAAACCCAGCTGAGCTGAGTTGGCTCAAACTGCCAGTGAGCTGGTTTGCTGTCCAGTGACAAAGCTGGATTGCAATGTTTCCTCTCGCTGTGGTGCTGGTGCCTAATTGCATGCCCTGCAGCAGTATGATGTGACACAAAGCACAGATTAATATTTGTAAAATCTGGGATTCAAACCTAAAAATAGCTAGTCTGGGAGACAAGTCCAGAGAAATCTTTCTGTGTGGTATTTATTAGCTATTATTTTTCAAGGGTGAGGGACATTTATAAGTAATCTTTCACCTTTGCCAGCAAAAGAAGAAGTAGTTTCAGTTTTCTTTGAAAACCACCAGATTCCCTGTTCCTGGGCAGAGGTCTAGAGAGCTGCCAGAGCCACAAAGGCATCCCCCTGACACCTCTAAGCAGTGGTTTCAAAGATCTCCTCCCCTTATGCACACCCTGTACCCCCCCTTCACTCTGCCTTTCTCCTCCTCCTCCAAGCTGCCCCCAGTGGGTTGCTTGCTGGAGGCTGTGCCAGAAAGAAAATGCAGATCCTTATTTTAATCACCCTTAATGGCTGGGAGACCTACTGATACCCCACCATCACCACTTGTGTCAGAGATCTGCCCCATGAACACGGCTCCTGTTGGAATTAATGACAGTTAAAAGTTGGCTGCAATTCATGACACTGGTTTTACAAATCCAGAGCTAGGTCTCACCTTCTCAGCAGTAGGGGTCTGGAGATCTCTCAGCTGGCACTCCTGCACCATGATGCCACTCTGATGTTGATTCTGTCATCAGCCTTCCACTAATTTTTGGCAATCAGATCACAGCATTTTCACATACTTAGGTTGTCAGTGGGGAAGCAGTTCTTGTCTCCCTGTGCTCGTGACAGCATTGCATAAAGCCACTTCCTACACGCAGCATAATGAACCGGAATTTCTCCTCCTACAGAAGGCCATATCCTCCCTCCAGCTGTAAACACAGAGTCGACACTTGTAAATGCATGCTAACCCATGGCCTTACACAGTGCTATTACTCCTGGTCTCTGTTGGAAATAGCCATCCAGATGGAACCATTAGTGAAATCCAGATTTCATTTTTCATGTGTGCAGTAGCTTTCCAGTATTCCAAAAAGAAGATTTCTTTGGAAGGGGGAAGGATAAAATTCTTGTAGAATTGAACCCATGGATCTGAGCTGTTTCTCCCAATCCCAGAACAGCACAGCCAATGGACCACATACACGTATGGGTGTAGCAGGAATATCCAAGTGCTTGCAGCACTGGAAGACACTGAAAATGTGAAGGGGTCTGAAAAACTGGTATTTAATGCACTGATCTTTGGAGCCTTTACAATGAGCATTGTTAGATATAGGATCTGCTAAACAATGAGTCCTTGATAGGACATAATACCTATTCAGAAGCTCAGCTTTGCACACTTGCTCTTAAAACATCCTTAGCTCAACTTAAATTTACCTTTGTTACACACAATGCACATGTGACAGACGGTTGCATTCATTCATCTACTTTATTTAGATCTTTGACAGGCTTACCTACTCTCTGCTGTAAAGCTGAGATCCTTATGGGTTCCCGAATCAATGTTATTGCTAATTAGTACCTTTTGAAATTGTCATTGTCAGATGCTTCAGGTGGCACTGAAATAACATTGAGGTAAAGTTAGAAACCTGGAGGTCTGTGAGTGAAACTTGATTCTGCCTAATTGCCTTCTGTGCTTACCTTATATTCCCTGTTTGGACAGTTTCTCCTTTTGAATAAGAAATGTAATTTACAGCACATATTGTGCTTCATCTACCAGCCAGTAAATTCCCAAAAGTACTGATTGTTAACAATCAGTTGAGCACCTCCTATTACCTCAGGCTGACAGCCAAGCTGGCAGGTCTGGGAAAGGTATGACAATCCAGGACGCAGTATCCTGACTGTACATAATGTACTCTGCCAGCCAAGCAGAGGCTTTCCGTAGTGAGGGGCATTACTCTAGTATGACAGTAAATGAGAGGGACAAAAAAAGGACAAAGTTTTCCCCAGAAACAATCTGTTCCGCTTTAGTTTCTTAACCAGGAACTGACTTGTAAACAAACCTGCTTTTATAAGCTTGCCTGCTCTTTCAAATTTTGCCAGTGGCTCCTACAAACACCTGAACAAAAGTGGCCATTTGAAAATATGTAAACGTTGAAAAGATCATGAATTGAAAAAAGGATTTCAGGGTTTCAAAATCCATAAAAATATGTTTGTGCATTTGTTCAGCTGATTTTAGAAGAGTTGTTAACTATTTCCAAGATCTAAAGAAATATTTTTAAATAGTGGTGATATTTGTATAAAATGTGGGCTTAAATTTTAGCTATTTACGGCAGTTTCTGGAGACTCTCAACTGGAAAAACATTTTCCGGATATTTTGCAGTTCCAAAGAGCACATCTATAGTGTGGCCAGAGAGTCCCTTGCAGTAGTTAAAGTTTTAATTAGAGGTAAGCACTACTTAGCTCATCTGATACAAATTCTTCCCAGGAGCCAAGCAGTTCACGATTCAGATTTCTGTCTGCCACTGTAAAGTGCAGTGTTAATGGGGGAAAGAAGGAGGAGAGGAGAGGAAGGACTGCTAAACATGCCAGGTCATTCTTGTCCTTTGGACAAGCCTGTTCTTGCTTCCCTGAGAAGTTTGCATATTAGTTGAAGCAGGAATGCTGGGCTAACCTTTCAAGGAGGGGAACTTATGCAGCAGAGTAATTGCTGGTATGATTGGCCAAGTGACCATCAGAATGATCTGAAAAGCTCTTCAGCGTGATTGGGATTTTGATCAAATACGAGGGTGAGAAGGAAGTAATGCATTTGCCTATGTTCCTTGTTTAACAGTTAATAAAATAGATAGAAATTAAAAGCAGAAGCTGTGGAATCTCCTGGAAGAAAATTTTGAGACATACAGAAATGAGAATCTTTGCTCAAAATTTGAGCAGAAGAGATTTCACTCATGGCGCCTGGCAGCCCACTCATTGCTCACATTCACTGCTGATTTAGGTGCTGTGGCAGAGAGACAGGCTGGCCCAAGTTTTACAGCTATTGCTGGTCCTTTCATAGCTCCCACTTATCCCTCCCCTTATGCAGTGCTTTAAAATGGCACTGGATATTTATGGTTTTGATAGTGAAAAATATAGGCCCGCCTTTTAAATGGCCATCCCTTTCTGTCACCAGGCAGTCTTATTATCTGTGATTGAAGAGGGTGAAGATCATTGGCATGTAAATGAGGTGCTTGGCGAGGTGGCAGACGAGGGGGCTGTGGATTGACATGCACAGCCACCAAGGGGGAGCCAGCGTCAGACACCCTGGCTTGTCAGCTTTGCTTGGAAAGCTCAAAAATCAACGAATCATAGAATCATAGAATCGTGTAGGTCCTCTTGTAAACCCTCATAGGCAAGTCCACCACTAAACCATGTCCCTAAGTGCCACATTTACTCATCTCTTAAGTACCTCTAGGGATGGTGCCTCAACCACTTCCCTGGGCAGCCTGTTCCAATGTTTGACAACCCCTTCTGTGAAGAAATGTTTCCTAATACCCAATCTAAACCTCCCCTGATGCAGCCTGAGGCCATTTCCTCTTCTCCTGTCTCTTGCTACTTGGGAAAACTTAGACCCACTTCTCAACAACCTCCTTTCAGGTAGTTGTAGACAGCAATAAGGTCGTGGTCTGTTCCCCCCTAATACCTCCCCAGCCTCCTTTTCTCCAGGCTAAACCACCCCAGCTCCCTCAAGCTCTCCCCACAGGACATTTTCTCCAGACTTAAGATGAGCTTCATTAAAAAGGGGTTGCTTCTCTTTGGACTCTGGCCACCTCTTTGTCCAAATCTAGGAGATTATTCAAGAAAATTAGAACATCTCCTCTGCCAAATACTCGTGTATCTTAAATGTCATTCTTACCTATTGGTAGGAAAAATACTATTTCATCTAATTAAGGAAGAGGCTAAGTGCTAATGTCTGTTTATTTTTAGAGACTAAGTTAGCTGCATTAGAATTTGTCTTTTGTTTGCTTTGTTTACACAATGTTTTCAGACCTGGTTTTCTAAAGGTTAGGGAGGAGAGTTACTGAGGCTTTGAGCTTAAGTCTCAGCTGCTCTCTGTGCTGGGCTTTACCAGCTCTGTGGCACCTACTCACAGGGATGCCTTTATTATCACTTCACCCATCTTTGCCCTTCAGTTTCCTGGTGCAAACTGGAAAAAAGGGAGCCAGAACTCACTGTGCCTGGATTTTACGATGCTTTCACCCTGCACTGGATATTAAAGGCAACTGGAAAAAGTCTGTTTGGATTATCAGGGCACAGGTCCACATAAACAACAACTTATCAGATATTTGTATTGTAAAAGAATCACTTGGCAGTACTGAGGAATATCACTAGAGACACATCTTTCATGTGCTTTATGACTCATTGTTTTTCAGCTGTCATATTTGAAACAAAACCTTAAGTATTTTGAATCTTTTCTTCACCAAAACTGCAAAAGCTTTGGGGAGTTCTTTGGTTGAAAATCTGATGCAGGTGTATAATATTTTTTAGGGATAGTTAAATATTATTCTCATACACTGAGGTGAATGGGACCAGCTGATTCATGGCTACAGCATGCCCTGCAATTCTATCTGGGTACCTCACAGTGTTCTGTTAACCATCTCACCACTCTTTAGAAAATAAAGGTTGTTCTCCATTATCACTTAAGGTTGCTGTTGTGTGGCATAGAGAAACTTGTCCATGGTCACACAAGATGTCTGGATCTGAAACCCCAGAGTCAGTCACTTATGTTCTTGATTATCCCCCTAATCAAGAAGTTTTCCGAACAGGGAAATACAAACTTTCCAGACTAAGTCCTCACTTCTGTTCTGTGGTTTGACACATCCCCTCACCTTATCCAGCTGTCATCCCTGCATATGTGTGTGTGACTGCTCGCAAATCCCACTCCTGCGTGTCCAGCCTCTCTTGTACCCAGCACTGCTTTCCACTGCCAAAAAAATCCTTGTGCCTTCAGCAACTTTGCACCCTCTTCCCAAAGCTCCACAGTGCAGCATGGTGGGGACATGCAGACTTACGATAACCAGTTCTGTGTTTTCCTGGGGACCAGGTCAGCTCAGAGCACCCAGTCACTGCAGCACCAGGGCTGCCAGGGTTGGCTCCAAGCTCCCCTGGTTACTGAGCCTCTTGCTTATGCCAAAAATATTACAAGGGGTCATTATTCTCACAGAAATGTGACTCTGAGGATGTGTTTTGATGTTTTGACTGTCCTGACCAGCGTGATCATCCCCTGGGCAAATTGCTGGTCCCATGGGGCTGAGGCAGCTGCTGCCTTATGGTTTCCCAACACTTAGGAAGGAGAAGTGGGGAAAGGGAAGAAAGAAGTGAAGGGAGGAGCAAATCAGCTGCTGCCAAACCCATCTGGTGAAGCATCCTGTGGCCTAACTCACTCGGCTACTCCACCATGCACACTGCGTCAAGATTGTGTGATGAGAATGCTGCAGAGCTGGAGAAGAGGAGAGCACTGGTGGGCCAGAGGGAAGGGGAAGAGAAACAGGAAACTAAGAATGAAAATTAGGGGAGAGGCAAAATCAAGGTGGGAATGTTTCACTGTTGCAATCCATGGTCTTATTCAGTCCTCTTCATAAAAAGCTATCCCAATTTGAGAGCTATTTCTGCACTGGAGAATGAAGAGCAAGACTGGGACCATGAGGATAAGGGCCAGGGCAGGCAGAGGCAACTGGGTTCTTGTTAGTACTGTTGTATGGACAAGGCCAGCATTTTGTCTGGGGAAAGAAGAAGCAAAGAAGATCTGGCTTTATTGCTGGACCTTGCAAAACATGCAGAGCTAGGAAAAGAATTAGAGAGACCATCACTAATTACTCCACAGCTTGTTCTGTGCCTGCCAGAAATCTCTATGGCACAATTAAAACTAAAGTATTAGAGTGAAGGGTAGGGCCCAGGATACTGTGGCTAAGATAATAAGCCTTGTACTAATTGTTTGCTTCTGGTTTTGTTTTTGGGGTTTTTTTGCTGGATCCTGCAAAAGCTGCATGGTTTCTAATTACAAGTTTAGACAGTAATTTGTGGAAATGTATATGGGTCAATAGGTAAATCTGCTGTCTCAGTCCTAACAGTAAACATACTCTGGGTAGTTTTATATTTGTGTATAATCAATTTATCATAGACCAGAAACTCGATCCATCTTTACATTTAGTCACTGCTCTAAGGTGATCATAGCCTATCCCTGTAGGATCCTGCAACGTCTTTAGATTTTTAATTCCTACTATCCTGAATTCAGAGTCCCCTCTCCAAAGCTATGCTTAACTTTGGCCTGTAACATGACTAACACCATCCACATTAGAAATTTGAAGTCTTTTCCTACTGCTTTCAGCCTTTGCTGGGCTTTGCACACCACCTTCTGCTTCAGCCAGTTCTAGCCCCACTTTTATACCTCATTAAGCCTAACCCTGTCAGTGCTGGTTGTTCCAACACCAGTCTGAATCTTATCCATTTCAGGCATCTTTCTGGGTGCCTGCCCTCATCATAGACCTCCAGGTATTGTAAAATTCAGTGATAAAGAAATCTTTTCATCTCTTGTGTCCAGCTCTAACTGAACAGTAATGTTCAGCACAGAGGGTAAGGTACAGAACAGCAAACTTGTGTTTCTGCCAGACCAGAACTCAGCACCCATTCACCTCTTTTGGCTTAGTCTTCATCCTACTGTAACTCTGCATGTCCGGTAATTAAATCAGCTCTGTCCTGGGCACAAACTCTAACCTCAAGCTGTGACTGTAGCCCGATTATGTTTATAAGGATGATAGCAGAGTTAGCAGAGATATGTGCTTTGAAGTATGCATTTTTTGTCATTGTTTATGCTGCAAGCTACACAGAGGCATTCTACTATGATTATGCCTTAACCCTGTGTCACAAAGGTAAAGACTGCTGGATCCCACAAGCCCTGCAGTGCTAGGATGAAAGTTCAGTCTGACAAGTGAGAATAACTTAAGGTGTGTTTTAAAATATAAAATTTTAAAATCTTGGGTTCAGGATAGGGCTTGGTAAAGTTTCTCACGACGTGTAAGATGTGTGTTTGTGCTAGGTCTCGCTAGAGTCACAGCTCTTCTAGATACTGACAGAGGAAGTTTTCTAGTTGCAAATAGATGCTGTAGGGCCATCATTAAACTATGGTTACTTCATATTGCCTGTAAAAGAAGGCTGAAGAATTGAGATTGCTACTGAGTGCTGTGTCATTGTTCTTGTAGGAAGAACTGGGGTGGACAACACATTGAAGAATTTTGTGACAGCCATAAGTTACGTGGGCTTTGGGTTGGGTCTGGGCTTAGGTTTAGGATAACTAACAGTTGTAGCTTTCTAGTTAGATAGATAAAGCTCTTAGAGATAAACTGAAGACCAGAACCATTAACATATTTAAAGAACAAATATGCACTGTTTTTATTTATGCTGTAGGAAGGATTTCTGAGATGCAAGGAGGCTATACTGGGGATTAAGGCAAGGATTTTGGACAGCCAGAGCTAGATGTATTTCTGAATCATTCAAATCACAGCAAGGATGTGGGCTTTTGCTAGTCATGAGAAAAGTCTTCTGATTAGTGCTGGGGCAGGTATAAGTCACTGGGATAAGGGTCAAGGTTAGTGTATGCCTAAACACAGCTTTATTCTCCCTCCATTTGCCTGTGGACAACAGCACATGCACTTCCTGTTTGTGACTTTTCTAAAAATGAGTCTGAGCGGGAACAGTTCAGGTCTGAAGGGTCTTCAGGTTCTGAGGAAACTGGGGTCTCTCTTTGAACTAGGTGTTTCTGCTCCTGCTCATCTGGAATTGGGAAATGTTAAATACAGAATGGGAAAATATCTAGAATGCAGTGCCCTGCTTAAATGCTTGGTTTTGACTTTTCAAGAGTAAGCGTTACAGCAGAGCTGTATCTGTCTTTCCTGGTGCCTGTTTAAGCTGTGCTTATTTTGTTAGAAAACAGCTTAATTGCTCAGGGTGAAGAGTTAAAGTTTATTTTTATGCTACTCTGTTTTTAGCTGCAGATTGACATAAGTGGCTAGTAGTGGAAGCCCCTTTGTATGAAACATCCCTTATCGTATTTGTCCCTCGAGCATATTCTGTGCCAAATTATCACTCCTAATAGGCTGGTTGACTTTCTGGACAGAGGAAACATCTTGATAAGTTTGCTAAATATGTTATGTCAGAGAAAGTGTATCACAGATATTTTATCATCTGCATAAGGACACACTTGGTTCAGCTGTGAAGTGTCAAATTCCCTAAGCTCACCTGTTGAGCTGCCTGTTATTCACAGTGTCTGATTATCCAACTGTGTACACTTGGCTGCCATTTTTTCAGAGACACTTACGCAGTGGCGTTTTGCAATGACGTCAATTCTTTTCCTGTCTGACCTAGAAGACTTCGGTGACTCAATGTTGGCTAAGCAGCCTTAAAGATTAAATCGAGGACACTAGCTTAATTACTTTAACAGTTCCTTTAAAGGATTTCCCAAGAATGAGAATCATGACAAATTGTAGCTTAGGGGATTTTAGTAATTCCTGAAACTGAAGCTAGTGATGCAACCCAAGATGTGCTCTGCGTTCCTGTTGATACGCTGAGGAGTTTTTAAAAGAATAAACAGCATTGGGAAGACTTTTGTGCTACAAATCCTAAATGCATGAATTTGTGAAACAAATCCTACTAGCCCACACCTTACCCAAGTACGAGTTGCAGGATTTGGCCATAGCAGAGTGTTTGCAAAATATATACACAACTTTCTTATGTTTAATTATAGAAATTTGTGAAAAATTAAAAATAATTATCACTGTTTAATGTTCATACTTTTCATCTAAAATTATCATCAGATCCTATTTTCGTCTGCAGAACTTGGCCATGCAATGTGGAGAAGCTGTATTTGCAGTTGTTAATAAAGTGAGGGCCTCTGCTTTTCCCCTTGATAATAAGCACAACAAACCAGATTCTAATTTCTGTTACTCCTGCTTAAATGAGAAGTAAAGCCCATGACTTTCACCTTAGTTCTCAATGACTTTACTGCTTTTTAAAAATACTTTACATTTTCTGTACCTGAGCAGAAATACTGTGGGGTTTTTAGATTCTCACACTAAGACATTCTCTGTTGGTGTTATGTCATCAAGAAATAGAGTCAAAACTTTTCCTCAGTTACAGTGAGGTATTTCCAAAATAACTTTACTACAGTTAGTGAATTTACTCTATATTTGTAATGGAGCAAATTTGAAAGGTTATTAGCAACTTATTTATAATTATGATTGGAAACTGTAATTATCACAAGTTTGATAGGTGCGAATTTTGCATAGGTTCTCACTATTTGCAACTTCAGCTTTCAACATCAGAACTGCAGGAGGAAGAGGATCTACTTTTGGAGAGCTGGAGACAAAGGAGGCTGATTAAGTATGAAGGAATTCTGGAGACTTCTATGCAATGCTTAAGTCTTGCTCATCACCTCAGAAAAACCTTCTCTTTCCATAGTGAAGTTCTCCTAACTGCAACTGAATTGTTCTTTCTGTAGAACTGTTTAGGGGCAAAAGCTAAGCTAGTTTCCTTAAAATACTTTACAGAAGGTAAATTAGGATTGAGAATAATTAATGGTGATTAAAACATAGTACTGCTTATAGGAATGCTGCAGGTAGTAAGTCCTCAAATACAGGGAACTCAGAGTGAGAGGCACTGAAAGAGGACGCCAAGGTATCCTCTGAGGTAGCAAGACCCACATTCAAAAGTTGGGGGTGGAGGCGATATCTTTGAAAGATTTTTAGATTTCTGTGATTACTTTTAAAGTAAAACTTTTAAAGTGTTTGGCCTTTTACTATTGATAGGTATTATCTGTGCTATTTAAAGCATAGTTTCCTAAGATATACGGGGACAAACTGGAAGTGGGGCACTGGGTGGGAATGCCTGGCCAGTAGCTGCATGGCATGTCCATAAAAAGGCAAAGGAAAACCAGTAGTTTTGGTCTCTTTTGTTAAATTTACTAATTTGAAAGTGTTCAATATTGAATTAATGATAACAAATCAGATACCAAAATTATTTACAGTGGTTATAAAATGTAGATAGGTATGTTTTAGCTTGGTATCAACCTACCTCTCAGAAGTGTCTGAAGAAAAGATATCTTTCACAATGTTTTCATTCGAAAAATAGCCCCCCAAACCTATAAAGAGAACAGCCTCTCCTCCCTTATATGGGGTCCTCTGGCTTGACCAGGTATTTTAAGAATATCCTCCAAAAACCCTAGAGTACTCTGAAGTACCCAGGCTATTTACCTTTGATAAGAGAAACAAGAAATGCAAAGAGAATTGTTTGCTCTAGGGGAGAGGCAGAGCTGGACGATCTGAAGAGTTTTATAGCCAGGTGTGTGTACAGAGGAGCATCCTGAATTCCACAGTGGCCCCATTTGGCAAGGATGGAGCTTTTTTCTTTCCCAGCGCTGAACACTTACTCCTGCTGTCTGTAGCTTCTTTCATCCAGAGTAACCACATTCGGGCTCCTCAGTAACATTTTTAGGAAGTATATTATTAAAAGAGTGTGGTGATCCCATTAATTCCATTATATCCAGGCATCTTGGATTTTTTATTGTTTGGGGTTTTTTGTCGTTAAATTACTCACATTGAAAGAAATGTTAGGGTATAAAATAAGTGCTAAGCTCGGGTTTAACCTGCTTATGTTCAAAGCGATGGCAGGGGCAGAATTTCAAAGATACTGTTCTGAGACTCAAAGGAGTTGCCTTGGACTTCTGTGGGAACAGACGCAGAGGAAAAGAGCACTTTTGAATGGTTTGGTATCCCGGGAGCACACTAAAGTATAAAAACTAGCTTTGAGGAAATTGCTATGTCCTGAAACGCAGTCATTATTTCAAAGCAAGTAACATGAAAGAGTCACAAGGAGATGGCCAAGTGCTAAGTCATGAAGGTAATATGCACATCTTGGGGGAAAACAGTTTCTGTGAGAAAAGGTCTTTGCCTTTCTTTCTGACTTGTCATACAGATGTGAGGTATAAAAAAAGAGTAATCAAAAGGGACTTAAATCAGGAATAAACTGATATATGACTCTTCATGAAATATTCCTATCTTCACAGCTATTGTGCTCTTTATCTAATTTCCCTGGCTATCTGATCAGGGCTGTTTATTTCACTGTTGAATTATTGCTGAAGTCTGAGAGGGTGCTGCTTTAAACAATGGAGATGGTCAACAGTGTTAGCAATTCATTTCCATAGTATCTAGTCCTGTTTGAGGCTGCAAAGCCTGGGCTTGCCCTTGGAGCTTTCTCTCATACCAGATAACTTCTGTGGATATGACCAGAAGAGCACTTGAATTTAATGAAGGCAAGACACATACATTAGGGGGGTTTGTGTGATGAGTACACTTGATACTGCTTTAGAATATGTATTTGCTGCTGGTGGCTGTTAAATTTGAACTATAAGGCTACTTGGGTCTTGATCTAGTTGAAGGTGTCCCCACCCATGGCAGGGGGATTTGATGAGCTGGCCTCCAAAGGTCCCTTCTAACCCAAACTGGTCTGTGATTCTGTGAATAAAGGAGAAACATCCAACATCAGAGTGCTTTATGTGATATTCTATTGAATTGCTGTCTCCTGGTTTAAGCAGCAAGGAGTTGGCAATAGGGAGTTCTTGTCTGAAGCATCCTTTGTTACCGAGTTGGCTTCCCAAACTCCATCTCCAAAGCCTGTATTTACTGGACATGCTACAGCAGTATTGCCATGGTGACCAGGGAAGGGAGGTGCAGACAGAGCTCCCCCTTCTTGACTTTGCAAAGATATGACTAAGCAATGTCACTCCTGCATCATTTAAATCCTGGACTGTCTGAGGGTTGGGAAATTATTGAAAACATAGCTGTATTTCCACTTGCAACCTGTCACCAGTGCATGTCTGATGTTGAGGCACCTGCAAGCAAAAGGCTATGACAGGGCTGAGGCTGCATATCCTTTTTTCACCTGATCACAGCTATTCCATGGCATGATGCTTGAGCTACTTTTTTAAAACCTGGCAGGTCTGGGCAATATTTCTGGTAATAACTAGTTGGTGTCCCATGATTACCACTCTGAAAAATACTACTAGTATGTGATCTGAGAATTTAACTTGCTGCAGATGGGGCACACAGCAGACAGCACCAGGAACTGTGGCATAATATAATGATTTGGGGAAGGGACCTCAAAGTTCCAACCCACCTGCCATGAGCAGGGACACCTTTCGCCAGACCAGGACATAGCACAGGTTGTTCTCAGTGCTGATCAGGCAAGCCAGGAGGTATTGTGAGCAGTTTTCCAGTTTTCTGTAAGTTTGAAACAGGCTATAACAGAGTAGCCGACCCTTGAAAGTGCCTCTGTGTATGTAGGGCTACATGGTACTGCTATTTTTATACTTTATTTTGTCAAAGGCAAGCCCACTGTGGTTTTCATGAGAACTTTAAGTGCAGATGGGCTGAGGCAGTCACTAAATACACAGTGACTAAATACGCAGTCACTAAATATGCAGTCACTAAATACACAGTCACTGCATACAGTGGAGCAAGTGTCAGCTGCTCAGGCCTCTGGAAGCACATTATGGGAATGCTGTTTGCCTTAGCTTGCATTCCTGGATAGTAGAGCAGGCTCTTAATCTGCTGTGCCTGCTGAGGGGATGTATGCCACCAGCAGGGAGGTTTCCTCCAAGGGGAGCAGCAAACAAACTCCCAGAGAGAGGCTAAGCCCTGCCGGCTAGCTCAGCTCCCTGCCTGTGGTGCCTGGGGAGACCCACCGGGACCTTGTTTGTTGTTTTATCTCTGTTGATCTGACACCAGGGGGAGGTCCTGGAAGGTCCTGTTTCTCAGTTATTCTTAGGGATTTTGACACCTGCTATAATTATCCCAGTGGTCATTTGCAGGGGTCTAAATTCAGCAACCTTGTGCATTGTTCTAGAAGGCAGTTTCAGCTGCTTCCCCGGACACATCCAGATCTAGTGAAAAGAGAGGGAAATTTCCATGAATGCAGTGAGGCTGCATCCTGGTTGAGTTTGGACTGGTTTTCACACCAATTCTTTCTGAAGGAAACTGTCAATGATAATCAGTGCTGATCTGTAATCAACCTCACACGCTACCTACCCTGCGCTGTGCCCCACCTTCTCTAGTTTTGGACAAAAATAAGGCTTTAAATACTAACGGTAAAGGAGGTTTAACTGGGTTTACTTTGCAGATGGAGAGCTCTAAATTGGTTTATAATAGTTTTATTTCTAAGTCTTATTCATCAAAGAAGTGAAAATTCCTAAAGTTTGTATCAAGGATATTTCAATGTGCTCAAATTAAAACAAAATAGGGAGCTCCTGGCTCTTGTTTGTGTGGAAGCAGAGTTATTTGTACACACTGTGAGCTAAGAGAGATGGCACACTACCTATAAAATGACATCTTTGGGAATTACCAAGTAATATTACTTGTTTTCCATCCTGAACATTATACAGTACAAATAGGAAATAAAGTATTATTATTGGCAGTGAGAGACGACAAGCCTTAGTTTTTTGCTTGTACACAAATTGTTTCCATGTTTCATTAGCTTCTGGAGGTATTCTGCTTCTTTCCTCTCCTTGGGGACAAAAAGAGGAACTTGAGCACAAAGTGTAACCCCTTCCACACCATCCTCTCTCTGACTTCAGAAACCTTTCCAAAAATGTAAAGAACTATCATGATTTATCTGACTGCTGCTTTACTTTATATTCATGCAGGATTTACAAAAACACCAGGCAGGATGGAGATAATTGCAAGTGAATAATTACAAAGAATAGAAAGGGATAGATGGGTAATTACAAAGCTTCTCTTAGGGACAATATTGCTTGTCTTTAAATTTGATGGACCAATTTTCTTTAGCATAAACAGGCAAACCTGCCTTCCTAAACACTTAAAGTTACTTCCTAAGAAACATACATTTTGTTTAGACATAATTAACCCCTCCGGAAAAGAATAAACATCTGGTTGGAATAAAATCCTTGGCCAAATTGTTAAGAGTTACATGTGGATTGCAGAAAGACCACCACATAAAATTTTCAATCTCTCTGATTGAGAAACAGGAAAAAAATGAACATATTTGTTATTTTGATTTCAGAGGACAGTGTTGTTTTCTTTCAGTAATACTACTTGTTTTGTGATGATTCCTAAGATGGGGTTGACCCCAGGCTCTTACGTCTGAGCAGTCAAAAACGCTTGAGGAATCTGAACCCAGATGTAGATCAGTATTTTAAATCTGGCTCCTTTGGACTAAAACCAAATCCAACTTACTTTCAAGACGTTTCAGCTGCAGTGAGTACAACAGAACAGCAAAGAAATATAAGACTTCCAAGGTGCTTGTGCTTATGCTTGTTCTTATACTTGTGTTTCAATAAATTCTCTGTTCTCTGCCTCTGAAACTAATAAAAATTCTGCCCTAGGCAATTCAGGGAGTACCTGCCCCAGGGCAAGATTTGCTTGGATAGCTTGCCCTCAGTTTTTAATCTGTGCTCCTCACTGCATCCCTGCTGGGTTTTTCACACAGTCTCACTAGGGCACTGGGCACTGGGGGCACTGCAGCCCAGCTCAGTGGGGTTGGTGAGCCTTGCTGCTGCTCCCCAAGGGAGTGGGGGCTGGCTTGGAGGGGTGTGGAACACCTTGTGTTTGAGGGTCACATAACACAACCTCACTGTGGATCAGGACCATGAGTAGGTCATTTCAACAGTAGTGTCCTAAAGCAAGAGGACTTTCACATTGTCTTGATGGCAGAATCCTTATGGTGGATGTCCTCATTCACATATATGTCCAGTCCTTGTAAATCCTGGTAATAGGAAAAGGAAGCATCCTAAAACTCTGGTTTACAATAATGACCAAAGAAAGAAGTTAAAAAAAACTGCAACAAGATAAAAATATACCATAGGGCAAATCTGTTGCCATGCTGCCTTTGCGTGATGGAGTTTCCATCGACATTCCCTTGGCAGTGCTGACTTGTGAATAACGTACACATCCCCAGTGCCTGGCAACACTACTGCAAGGGCATGTGTATGTGCGTGCACCGCCTCACACCACTGCAGTCTGTGCACAAAGATAATTTTTTCCCCCTTCAGGGTCCCAAAGAGCAACTGTACAAAAGACTTTTTTTAATAGAATATGTTCTTATCTTTCGTAAAACATGGACCCACCCGACACTTGGACTGGTCTGTGGGCCCCACCCTTGCCCTTTTGTTTTGAGCCTGGGATCATATGATGAACTGGGTTAGTACATTGCTGTTTATGTTCTTCAAACCTCATCTATTTTGTTTTACAAGAATATATCACACTGCTCCCCACTTACTTGTGCTGTAGTAGGAGTATTAGTGGGTAGCAGGGAGTGGGGTCCAGAAAGGGGAAGGAGGATGTGACACGTCTGTCATGAACTGCCAATGTTTCCAGGCTTAGAGCTGGTGACAACACAATGTTGGCATTTTAAAAATTAAAAGGCTGGAGTCTGACCTCACAGTTCTAAAAGCCAGGATCAATTGCACTGAAATCAGTGACTCCTAAAACCATGTACATGAAATCAGATTCTTGCTTTTGAACTCCCAGATTTTCAAAGAGTCTTTGTGTGTTACAATCAGATGGCTTATGACATTTCAGCAGCACCTGGAGAAGGCAAATCATGTGTCCTTGGCCTGTTTCTGATGCTTCTTACTTTGATCCATTCAATTCACCAGCCAATGACCGGTTCACAGTGGTGCTACTGCCCACTTAGGGCCCAAGGCCTGGAACTGAAGCTCTAACACACTCTGGATGTTGTGCTATTGATCATGTTCTGGTATTTATCACTAAGCACTTTTCCCACAGGACAATGGACGACTAAATCAATACAGTCAGACTCAGTGCCAGACACACAGGGGCTAACACAGAGCCTCTGTGGGGCCAGCTGTCACAGAGGAAGACCTGGGAGGAACCTTGTCTCCAGAGATATAACCCCATCTGTCACAGAGGATAAATCAGCCAACCCTACCACCCTGAAGGAGAAGGGCTTTGTGCTTTGGCTCAGAAAACAGAGGAAGGCAGTGAGCTAAGGGATGGCTGACTTGTCTGCTGGTTTGTGAATCTTCTTTACTGTGGCTCCCATCCAAATCATGTTTCAAGCAACATCACAGCACAATGTGTTGACAGGGATGACAGCTTGGCATGAAAACCCTCCTTAATTCTAGCCACCCCTCTCCTGCCACTCAGCCATGACACTGACCATCATGCAGTTTTCCTGAAGGTACATGGGATCCTGGGGCAAGAGGGTGGCTTTAAGGAAGGTGGGGCACCCAGAAACTCTTGGCCTGACTACAGATCCATGAGGTTAATGGTGGTTGATGGAAACCTGTAATCTCAACCTCTTCACTCCATGGTACAGGACCAGAAAGCCTTGAACAGTGTTTTTGGAGCCAGGGATTTTAGAGATTCCTCTGGCATAAATGATGAGTTGTACTGTTGGAGGTGCTACACTCAAACCTTAGACCTCAGAAGCAGAGAGTCCTGTGCTGCAGCATACTGGAGATAGAGCCAAGAGAGGACTAACATCCCTGGCTCTAAATTAGTGTGCAGAAGTGGATGAAGAGTACCACTGGGTGCCTGCCTTGGATTTGGTGAAAGCTTTTTGAAGTACACACAATGCACATGAAACATTTTATACTCTACAAAATCCCCAGCCATTCCTAGTGCTGACATACAAAGAAAATGCTTTATAATTTTTTAGCCAGATACTGGGCAGCACAGCTGATACTAGATAGTCTTGCAAAATCCTACATTTTAAACTTCATCAATTCCTATGTTTTGCCAAAATATCAGATTGCTTTAGAAAATAGCAAGATAAAGTACATTAAAAACAGACAACATTAAGACTTGCTTGTAACATGTCTGGTCCTACCACAAAAGGATTTGTAGAGTAAAATGAAATTATTTACCAGAGAGGTATAAAACTGTAAACAAAGTATTGCTGTGTCAGTCCTGTGGTTACCTGTTTCAGAGGGCATCCTTTCAACATTTGTTCCACACTTGATTTTGGTCTGGCAGGATAGCCATTAACAGTGTGCTTCCAGGTATTCATCTGGGTGGGGTGTAGAGCTGGACACCTTCCAAAATTCTGCTCAGTGCTCTATTAACACCCTGAAATCCAACTTGTTAGTGTTATAAAATGGGGGAAAATAAGGATTGGAAGGAGGGGAGAGAGAGAGAGAGAAAAAAAAAAACTCTTACAGTATTTGAATCTTTTAACCGTAATAAAATTCCAAGTGAGGTTTCTCTATCCTGTGTAAACCCAGACTTCATGTGATCTTATGGCTTAGAGTTTGCTGCAGCTCAGGTGAATAGGGCTCATGCAAGAGGATGTGATACTTGCAGGGAAAAGACTTTGGGAGGCTTTGGTCATAAGCAAAATAAAAGACAATGGAGGAAACATAACTGAGAGGACAGAGCCTGCCATACACTCTTCTCAGTACATTTATTTATGTATGTGTTTATTTATTTATTTATCCTCTTTTGATTCTTTCATGTTACTATACAGAAATCATCTACATTTGCCTATTATATTGGAGAGACAGCTCTTTCATCCCGGTACCTCCATGCTCAATAGGACTGTGTAAAAAGCACACTGTGGCTGGAGCAGAAAGACTGGGATTTATTTTACTAAGGACAAATTCTTGTATGTCTCCTTACTCACATGTTCTTTCTTGTGAGAAATGGCAGTGAGAAACAAGAAGCATGCCAAAAAAGAAACCATCCACTTAGAAAAGAACCAGTAATTTGCTGAGTTGAAGAACCAAAAGCGAAACTCTGCCTATTTAGCATCATGTGGATGCTAGCATCAGTGGAACGGTTTCCAAACATTTTTTAGGGGAGCAGTGTGAAAAGAAGTCTCGCTTGCCAGAATAGATGTACTTAAGAGGGATGGTAGTTACTGCTAGGCTGGCTGACACACTAGAGATTACATTGGATATTTGAAGTATTGATGCCTTAGGTTTTAACCTTTATATTTTTCGTATTCTGTACTGCTTGGTGTGTAACTCTGAAGTTTCTTGTAGCCTGTTAATTTCTGCTCTCTTGTGCTAGGTAAACATAACAAAGCCTCTCTGGGCCTGCTCTTCAAGGACACCCAGACCGTCCTAGGCCCAAAAAGTGTATAAACCAAAGAGCCTCTAAAGGAGGGCAAGCAGAGGAGAAATTACATTGTTAAACTGAAGCTTTAACTGGAGAATTAAATTGGTATGCAAATGAACCAAACCTATAAAAGTGTGAAGAACTCGTGACCTGCCAGCCATCTTGGGGTCCGTTTTGGCAGTAGCCGTTGGCTCCTCAGGGGTACCTCTGAAGGCCTTTCAAATAAATACCTACTTTTATTCCCTTACTCCTGTCTAGTCTCTGTTTCTAGGAGGCCTCTTCAGGCATCAGTATGAGCTCTACAGCCTGAACTAAAAGTAGAAGACATATACACTGTAACAAGTGCATACCCTTGACTCTGTGCACATCAGCATATCTACAGCACCTGTTTTTTGCTAAGTGCCTAGGTAGATTCTTTTCCAGTGCAAGGAACTGGGTTTGTTCAACTGCCTGGGAAGAAACATGCACATTGAGTCACAGAGCAGAAGACAGCATAATGTAAATGCGTAAAATTAAGGGATTTTCTAAGTAACCATGAGGCATAACTGCTCTGCCGTTAGTATGTTATAAATGCACTCACTATTTAGGATCTTTCCAAATATTCTGAAGAGCAATTTCATTTTTTAATAACGTTACCACAAACGTTTCTTTCTTTCTTTCATAAGCAGGATTTTATGTGTCAAACCACTCAGAAATGAAGAAGGTCCAAACTTGCCAATGAGCAACACAGGTATGTCTTACATAAAGGTTTGCTTCTGCAATTTCTTTCCTTAAATTTCTGCTCATGTTTTCATAATTCTACACGAAGTTGTATGTGGAATATATTTTAAAAAGAAAAAAAAACAAGGAAGGCTCAGTATTTTCACGAGTACAGCATCTTGTTACCTTCTTGTTTTGACACTGCAGTGCTTGTCTCACAGGGCTGTCCTTTTTGGCTGTATTAAACCAGCCCTGCTACAGTACCATCTACAGATTATGTCTATGACTAATCACAGACTGAGTACCGGTTTATATTTTGTCACTAAAAAATTTGTGGACAAACTGTTGTGGTTCAGAAACTGCTTTGGAAGGAGCTTGGCTCTTTGGTCAGAGACAATTGCCCCATTAGACAGAGAGTAGCTCACCACCCGCCAGGAGCATGAGCCAAGGACTGGAACCAGAAGAATGGCTGGGGTAAGATTTCAGGGGAGCAGAGCTAGGTAAATTCCTTCACAGGCAGCACCTTCTTGTGAGTTGCTCACAGATGTGAGTATGTGACTGAAAATGAATGAGTTAACACATTCAGAGGAGTCACCAACCCTCAGCAGGAAGTTATTATCCTTCAGCTGAGGAACAGTAGCTGTGTGTGTTCTGCTCTATTGTGGTGTTAAGGACAATGGGTTGGTTTAAATCATCTTAAAGCATGCTATTTTGATAACTTGCTTCTATAGGAGCAAGCCCAGCTTTTGCACCTTTTTTTTTCCCAAGGAAATCTGGATTTTTACAAAGTTTTAACAGGCCTCTTTTGAGACAACATATCTCACTGATTATCATAAGTACTTTGGCTGCTTGGTCTCATTTGGAGGACTAGACCCCAGATTTGAGGCTTTCAAATGCAGGGTATTTTGAATTAACTCACAGGCCTACCTAGACAGATGTTTTTCTTTTAATGGGACTTTTTCTTTTTGCATGGCTCTAACATAGTTGAAGTGATTTCATAATAAGTTAGCAAAAATGTCAGTGAAGAAATTCGCTGGTGAATAGAATGAAGACACTACCCTGAAAATGCTTTCTAGTGAGAAGCATATGAAAACAGGGATTTTGAATAGAGTTTTGCAGAATTACCACTAATTGTAGCAATAACTGCTAACGGTTTTTGCTTGAATTATTTTTTTCCATTCTTCCCATTTCTTCCCATTTTGTATTTTTAATTTTTTTTCTTCTTTATCTCACATTAATTAGTTAATTTGCCTGTGGCAAATCATATCCCAATTCCTCTGCTCACTCATTGATCTATGCAATTACTTAGGATTTTCTATCTTCCAATCATGACTCATAAATGGCATTTTAATATAAATATATTCCAGGAGGCCTAAATATATAACCAAAACAGTCTTTTCCAGGGCTGCTCTACTGAATCTAGCATCTGTAGTTATGAAGGGAAAAGAAACATCCTTAAAGTGTAAAAAGAGACATGAGACCACCAAATGAACCCCATCCATCCATCCATCCATCCATCCACTGGTACACTTCTGTTTGTGTTGTCCACAAAAAGAGATTACAAGCATCTCACAGTCTGCAGAAGATGAAGGTTAGAAATCTATTCTCTGTGGCTCCTACTGAGACTCATAGAATAAAGGCTCTATGTAAAAATTAAAAATAAAAGAGGCACTCTTCTGGGTAGAAATGACATCTTGTTTGTGCACATAGATTTCTCTTCAGATAATGGGATCTTTGGTCCTGATTTTAATAGATGAAATAAGACAACGTATTACATAGGCCAGCAGGTAACATTTTCAGGCTAGATCTGTACAAATCATTGAGGCCAGTTAATATAGAGTGAAATTTTATATTTGGTTTTCGCATCTTAAAATTAAGAGCTTGTTTGTTGATAAAGACTTATAGGCATCACCAATTGGGAGGACCCACTGGCATGAAAGGTCAGACATGAGTTTACTAGTCTTTACAAGATGGCAGAATGAGTCATATAACTCAGGTTGAAAGGAGAGGAGAGGATTGAACGATACTGTTCTTTTACTTTCCAGTAAATCAAATACAAGCAGTTCAATATCTGTCTCAGTTACTGCGATACCAAGTGATTTCTATATTGCTGTCTGCTCCCTGCTCTTGTGTGGCATTGAGTTTGACTAAAAGAGATGTGCTGACCTTTGGAAAGAACCCTACTCCCATCCTGCCTTCAATCTTTCCCTTCCTTGCTGAGACGATGAGGGGTGAAGGTGGCAGTAGTTCTCTCCAGTCTGCAGCTGGAGGAGCAGCATGTTTCCAGTATCAGTCCCATACAAGTAGTGTTATTTTTCCTGTCATGTTTGTTGGGGTACAGCTTTTGGTTTATTTTTCTTGCAGAAAAGCAGGAAAGCCAATCTGGAAAAATACTGCTCACATGTCATCAGTAATTACTTGGCCGTCGTGCCAGGCATTGGCTTGCTGACAGGTTAAAGACAGAGGGTGGGTGAGACCCAGCTGCAGCCAACAAGAAGAAAGAGAGAAAAAGATCTTAATCTGCCATGGGCTTCACTTGCCCTCCCTTCTTTTCCCTTCCATCTTTCACTCTCCTTGGGGAGCCGCAGCTATTACTTCACACAATAACCTCTCCCCATTCTTCACAGCACTGCCAGTCCCTGGCCGGTGCAGCTTTCTGTCCAGTTTCTTCCACCCATTAAATGGAACATCTAAGGAAGTCACTTGGCCTTGGGAGGGAAATGCCTTTTGGGAATAGATGTCTTGCCCCACCTTCAGGAAACAGATACATATTTTAATGTGTAGAGTTTGTGAGAGTAACAACAAGGCTCATGATTCTGCAGATGGTTTTCAACACCTATTTTTAAACTTGAGCAGTTTCTGAAATGACATCTGTGATTTACCTGATATCTTAAAAACCATTTATGTCATTGTCTGGAAGACATGAACAGTGTTCAATACAACAGCTCAATATGCCAACCTCAAAAAGATACTGGATACAGAAACTAAGAATGCCTAATATTGCATAGGTGGGAGATATGGGTGGACAGAATGTGATGCATGGAGAGTCACTAGACAGGGCTCTTCTCTCCCAGACAGCACTGGAGAAATCATGAACCAAGGTTTGGAAAGCAGTCATAAGATATGCAAAAAGAGTGTCTGTGCTGGTGCAGCACCAGCCTGCAAACTGACCTTGTGCTATTGCCTCAGATAGCTGGTGTCCCTTAACACAGTCGGGCTGTGAGATTTTCAAGATTTTCAATATCTTTGTCTTTTTATGGTCACATTCACTTAAAGTTAAGACCCAAGTGTCTGTAGCTGTAGTGTTGGTCAACTGCTGCATTCTTTGCTGTGGTTCTTAAGTTGTTACACTGTGGTGCTGAATTCTGCTTACAAAAGGTGAAAATGTAGGTGCTGGGGTAAACTTGCGTGTGGCAGAAACTAATTTCATACCCATGGTCTCAAAAATGTGACAGGGGCAGTAAAGCAGACACAGTCAGCACATCTAAGCAGTGAGTGCAGTCTGTAAGGCTGCAAATTTTTACTCTTTCCCTTCTCAAATGATTTGCCAGCAAACCTATTCCAGAAAGCTGTACAGTACACCAAGACAAGAAGCTTCATCCCTGATGCCATTTATCAATGCAGACCAAGACCCGGGAGAAATTTTTGTGCATCCTCCCCTCCTTGCCTTGGTTGGTACAGCTGTGAAAAGATACATTGATGTACTGCTGGGTGCCTATTCCCACTCTTTTCCTTTTCTTCACTCAAATCCTTCACTCCCAACAGACTTCTGCACAGCAGAAATCTTCTCCCATACCTGAAACTGATGACAGCATCCCTACTGGCTATTACAGAGCATGTACTTAGAGAAGAACTTGAAAAGCTTGCCAAGAATCTGATTTTAATGCACATATTGCAACTTCACTTCTTCAGTCAGATGGGTGACATCTTGCTGATTGGACTCCTGCAAATACAGAGGATGTGTTCAAGCAGTGTCCTGTGAAATCTGTTACAGCATTGGCATTTTTCCCTTTATCATACAGAAATTTTCCTGAAATTTGTGATTTATTGATGGGAGCTTTGTTGATGTTGTTACTGATTTCAATTTTAAAAAGAATCACTTCTCTTTTTAGGAAAAAATTCTAAATAATTCAGGTGATTTTACAAGGAGGTGAGAACATCAAACAACAGCAGTTCATTGGTGCTCTTTTATGTGGCAGAAACGAGCATGTTTCTTTGTGGTCTGTGCTGAAAACTGAGCTCAAGCTGAGAAACCTTTTTCTTTCTGGCTAAACCAGCACTAAATTTTCTAGTATTTGCCAACACAGATTCAGAATGTATTGATTGACTTAAAGATCAAGAGTATGATAGGGAGATACTCTTCATTCTGTGCGAGCTGTGCCTAAGTTCAGCAAAGAAGAGACCTGGGAAGCCAGGATGGTTAACCTGTGAATTAAGCCTGTGCAGACATAATCAATAAAGCTAAGAGTTAGGTACTTCACTATTGATCAGCAATGCTTTGGTTTAAAACTCCAGTATTAACCAGCGATAAAATGTGCTGCACTCTTTGGTTTTTCAACCACTGGGTTTTTAAAATGTACTTCAAAAAAAAGTACTTTTTGTGGGTTAACAGATCTTCATGTGTTCTGTTTCAGCCATGTAGGAAAAATTATAAGGCTGAGTGAATATTAACATGGAAAAGACTTTTAAGTCTTAAAGAAAAGGAGATGCAAATTTGCAGCTGGTATTTAGTAGCAAGGGGGACTCAGCAAACCTCTGTTAACTTTTAGGCAAGTGCTGCAGCTGATATTGTAGAGCTGTTGCTATCAAACTGCTATCAGTATCATGTCAGCATGTATCTGTCTCAGTATTTATAACCTGCTAACAACAGGGAAGTGATGTGGTCTAATGACCTGAGGACAGGACTAGAAGCCAAGAGGAAGTGGGGAGAGGAAGCTGCACAGAAGAACAACTTCTCTGAACAGGATGTCTGGTCCTGCTGCAGCTCAAATTTTGTTGTATATTCCTTTGGATTTCAGTACATCTTGAAGGGTCATTCTCCTGATTCATTAGGCATACTTGCAAACTACAAAATTACATGGCTGACCATGGTATTGGTCAGAACTGGTCCCTTCATCATGCCACCTGGAATAATGCCAAGTGCCTCAACTTGGCAGAGGACTGAGGTCACAAAGTCACTTTCGTTGCAACTCTTCAAATCCTTAGTATTTGAGATGTTTGATGAGTTTAAAGTTTTGAGAACTGTAATGAAGTAACATTCTAAAAAGTTCCTTTGGCCTGGGTGTGTGTCAGGTAAAGGTGAACCTGGACAAACAGGTTATGAAAGGTCATTCCTATCTGCAAGAAAGAGCAGCATGGAAGAGGGTGCAGATATGTTTGTGAGATAAGAATGAGAAAAAAGCATTATGCGAAGGAAAAATTGATGTCACAATGAAAACACTTGCAGTGATGTTGTTAACAGATGTAGGAAGATGTGAATAATTTTTTTTATTGTTCTTTAATTTAAATTCCTGTTGTTTTCCTTACAGTGCCAGTAATGTCTTAGCCTTCCTTGTCCTTGTCCTGCATGGGATTCTCACAGAAGAGATGCTTTGTGCTACATCTCACTTTTATGCTTCAATACCTGTGTTTGTTACACTCTGGAATGTGTTTCTGGCAACTTACCAGGCATGGGTGGAAGAAGGCAAAGAAACCCTTTTTGGGGGATGAGGGTTAGGACAAGCATTGGGGCTGGTAAGCATGGGCATGGAACATTCTTTGCTACCATTTTCTGTGAGTTTGTAAACAAGATGTGGTTCCTAATTAAAGCAACCACTAAACCGTTTAACTTGCATAACTAGAACTGACTCAATGGATTGGCCCAGGTCTCGCTGACCCTGGCAGAGCGACAGGGCTTGTATTTTGTGTGGATGAAATGTTCAATAATTTCTCTGGAGCATTATGTGTAAATAGGCTTTTCTTTAACAGCAGGCATGCATGTCTTTTCCTTCCACCTTTCTGCTTATCAGTCAGCAGATCTTAGCTAGACAATGTGAGAAATCATTATTTTCTCTCATCTCTTTGTTCCTACATGTCAAAAAAGGAATCAGATGCTTATACAACAAATATGATTGTATTTTTCTACAAGAAATGCAAACCTTGCCATATGCTACCTCTAATTTAGAGGTCTAGGTGGAAACTCTTCTCTGTATATGCACTGTGAGTAGTTGGGACTTCTTTCATTACTATTTAGAGCATTTGGTGGTCACTCCCTTTCAGAGGCAGGATTCTGTGTGGATCCACGACCTATATAGCATGTTTGAGAGACGCCTCAGCCTCTAATGTCTGAATTAAATATCAGTATAACCTTAAAACCTAGAAAGAGCAAGCAAAATGTGAAAACAAATACACAGCATGTTGCTGCTGAGCTTGGCAATCCATCTTTATGCTCTGTGCGTTCTGGACTTTAGTTAGCAGTATGTGGAGTTCACACAGCATTTCCTTGCAAGCTCCTCAAAAACACATTGCAAATACCACCATGAGCGCCTTTAGAAGAGCAAGAAATTCTGTTTGCTTTCTTCATTGATGGAGATCCAGAGATCCCATGGAAGTTCTCCAAAACACTACATGTTTTGGTTAAGACCCTCATTCCTTAGTC
Source organism: Corvus kubaryi (assembly GCF_017639235.1). Lineage (NCBI taxonomy): Eukaryota > Metazoa > Chordata > Aves > Passeriformes > Corvidae > Corvus > Corvus kubaryi. The sequence goes on along the minus strand of NW_024581098.1, from coordinate 627,505 downwards.
CTGTAGCTGTGCTAGAATGAGTAGGGAAAGGATGAATAAAAAGTCAGAAAGAAAAGGAGAGACAGAAACTTGCGGGCAAGCTTTAAAGTTACTAGTAAGAGAAGGTCAAAGATGGAAGAAGAGGAGAGAGAGATCAATTAAGGAAAGTGATGGACTACTTGTAATAGGAAGCAATTAATGATGTTTTGGTTTGTTCATTCATTGTGGTTTTATCTGTTATCTTTCTGATGTGAATTCTTTGGTTCTCTTTGTTTCGCAGAAGAATTGAATGCCAGGTACTTCAGGTACACATGTGCTAAACTTCAAGACTAAAATTAACACAATTCCTTATGGTCTTTAAGACTAAGCATAAGTGCATAATCTTTTGAGGGTACCATAGGAAGGAAAGCTGACTGATGGACATTAAGCTTTTCCTATATGTCTCAGGCTTGTGGTTTAAATTGAGAGGAAGGAAGACTGACTGAAGAAGCTCCAATTTAGTTCTCATGACATAACATGAGAAATGCCCTGCAGGGTCAGATTATGGTCTGTGTCCACAGTCTGACTCCAACGGGACGAGAGGAGATGCTGTCTGGGGAAAGGCCTGCAAGCCCAACCACATCCTGTGGTGTTTTCCTGTTACACCTCCCAGCAGCCACAGTTGTTGCATGAAGGGTGTCTAGGGCAATGTCTCTGCCTGTTCCCTTCAGAACCTGTTTATGGAGCTATTCCCTATAATTTGACTAACCCCTTTTTGAACCTGCTGTCATTTACCGCCTCAAATGCTTCTCATGGCAGCAAATTCACGAAGTTTACTGCCCGTTGTGCAAAGAAATGTTTCACCTCTTTTAAACCCATTTCTAATACTGCCAATAAATTTCTTCTCATTCTGCTACTGCAGAACTGGTGGTTGACCATTTCAGCTTTGTCACATGCTCCTTATTCACTGCCTTTGTGATGACCTTTGGTCACATTCTCCTCAGTCTTTTCCTCTCCAGCCTGAGGAGAAACAATCTTTTTCTTCAGTCTCTCCTCGTAGGACAATCCAGTTTTTTATCTAATCTGCTTACACTACAGCAGAAGCTATTAGGTTTAGTCTAAAGATGAATTTCATAAGAGTATTAGCTAGTGGATACTAATAATTGTTATGGCAATGAAAACTTCACTTAAGTGTCTGTCTGCATCCCAAGCCTGCAGTCCCTTGTCTTACAAAGGTAATATCTGAAGGTTGGTGGACTGTGTAAGTCAATTAATTTCTGTTAGGTAGCTACCAGATTCTGAAGAGGAATTATTCTTGTTGCTGTTCTCCACTGATTTTTGCAGGTAGAGCAGAGTTAGTGCAAAGACACCTGTTTTTTGTGCTTCAAGCATGGCTTTACACTTTTTTTTAAAATGACCTTGAAATTCTAGTTAAGGAAGTAGATAGTTCAAAAGGAGAATGTGGTAAAGGTTTCATGCCAGGCCCATGGTTTATACCACTGAGCACAGCTTTTGTCCTAGTTTCCCCAGCTTACAGTAATTGAAGGCCTTCAATACATTTGTCAGGTAGCACTGTGCTTGTATGGAATTATAAAGCAACCATGAAACAGCTTATGCTGTCAGGTGGCCTAAACTGCAGATCAAACAGATCATGCATTAAAATTCTCTTAATTATCAAGTCACAGCTTAATAAACAGAGGCCAATCTCTCTCTCTCTCTCTTCCACTGCAGGCCCCTCAAATGGTCCTGTTTTCTGCAAACAAGACAAAACAAGGAAATGAGCTATCATCCCTGCCTTTCAGTGCAGCACGTCCGCTATCCTCTTGACAGGTAAATCTTGTGAATGTGCTCACCAGGGCTGTCATGTTATTGTTTCACATTCCCCCTGTAACAGCATGTGATCACAAGCGAACATGAGATACTTCGGAGCAGTACAATGAAGACCCTGTTTGTTTGCTGCTGTACTTTCCGAGAGAATATTTTAGCACCTGATAGCACTGCATAGATTAGGCTTGAGAGGATGTCCATTCCCAACTGAAACAATAGTAATCTACATCTTTTCTATTGATGTCTTCTCCTTGCACTCTGCACCTGATTCACTTCTAATCAAGAAGGCATTGTATTGGTGCTGCCTGTATAACCAGCACGGTGAGTGGATTGCGGATTAGCTCCGCTTTCATCTCCTAAACTTTTTAGAGAAACAGCAAGCTGAATAAGGGTGAGGATGCATTCTAAAGGCTTTGAAGTACTTTGTTAGTAAACAGTATGTATCAGTACCTCCCTAGAAAATATCATGCCTCTCCAAATCTATTGTTTTTTATTAACTAGGTGTTCCTTGAGCAAAAAAGTAACTTATTTCAAAGAATGAAAAATTATCAATGTTATATGGATGCAAAGACAAATAAGTTCTCTGAAATGTCACCTGGAAAATGTTTTTAAACTGTGAAATGTGTGCCTTTTTTGAAAAAGAAAAAAAATTTAAAAGAAACTGTAAGTCATGTCTATGGTTTATTTCTTAAAAAACATAAATAAGTCCATAAAAGCATCTGTTCTAGGTCAGACCAAGGTCTGCTTAACACAGTATCCAATTTCTGGCGGTGACCAAAAGCAAATGCCTAAGGGAAACTCTAAGAACAGGGCAAACGTATATCTTGTTTTCCTGAATGCTCTCCCAGCCTTCAAACATTTGAAGCTCTGGGATTTCCTGAGCTAGATATGGTTTCTGTGTAGGTAGTAACCCTTTATGCATTTCCCTTCCTCTGGCTTTCTCAGGTTCCCCTTGAGCTGGTGTAAATGGCTTCCATGCAGAGAAACTTTTCAATTTTAACACATTTGAAGAGTTTGTTGACTCAAAAATTGGTCTTCTTTCCCCCCAGTTAGGCTTAATAATATAAGGTTATTAAATTCCTGTGTAAAGCTTGTCATGACCTTACTGCCATAATGCCACTACAAAGAAGATTATATACTGAAATAGCTTTCCTCATTAAAGCTGTTCATACTCTATATTTAATAGCAGGAAGAACATTCACACTCTCCAGTTTCAGGTATCTAATTAAGGTTTCTTACTAACTACCTAACCTGCTTAGTCTCTCATTTTATTCAGGAAGAGAGGTTCTGATACAGAATTATGTAAATTAGAAATGCAATGCTGTGCTCTAAACACTTTTGCAGCAGCCACTCTACTTCTGCGAAGGGAATTTATGGAGAGTGGCTGAAGGACTTCAGGGTACTTGGTGTGAACACTTCTACACATGACAACAAGACACAATGGCTTGACTGAAATGGACTATATATTTTCCAACCATGAAAGGAGAGGCAATTTTAGGTAAGCAGAAGAAAAATCCTAAAAGGTCTAAATAAGACTACGCCAAGATTAATATTACTGTGCTTATAAAACACAAAATGAAATTTCTGGAGACCTCAAGAGATCAAAATCTTTTCTTGAAAACTATTATATTTAAAGTTATTACATAAAATAGGAGCAAGAAAAGAAAAAATAAAACCAAAACCATAAAGAAGGATATATTTTCACTGTCTTCTCTACAGCATTCTCAGACTGTCAGAGGAAAACTTAATAGAGGGAATATTTTATATTAGGACAACTAAAGAAGTTGGAAAAACAGTCAATCTTTCAGATGCATGAAACTTTCAAGAGAAATCCCATATATGCCTGTTATCTTTTTTGCTTTCTGCTTGTATCAATTGATCTATTTATTAGCCTAGTTTTAACAGGGACACTATTTTTCCCTACAGAGTTGTATGATACTGTTTCACTTTCTCCAGCTCTCTTCTGTCTCCCCTGTCTGTTTTCTAATTACCCTGCTCTGGTTAATTAAGCTCATTCTTTCCAGTACCATGAACCAAAACGAGTCCCTAATGCCCAGCTTGTGTTGTGGGCTGGACACTAAGCAAGGCCCTAAGAATATGCTGCAAGGGAAAAAGGAAATCTACTTCATCAGGAACTTCTGAAGCTTAATAGTCGTTCTACAGCCAGAGGTGATTTGTGTCTCAGACTGAGACTAAAGTAGGTCTCTAAATAAGGGGAATCTCCATCTGCATCAAGGAACTTTGGAGTAGATAACTGCCCTTAGATGATTGAATTTTGTTAGGATGGCTCCTGCCCTTTAAGTGCAGGCACCTAACCTTAGTGATGCTGGGAGTCTGTAGTGGACTTGTGTTTCTTTGTTCTTAGTAAAAGAATATCATGGAATCATAGAATGGCCTGGGTTGGAAGGGACCTTAAAGATCATCTATTTCCAAACCCCCTGCCATGGGCAGGGACACCTTGCACTAGATCAGGTTGCTCAGAGCTCCATCCAACCTGGCCTTAAATACTTTCAGGGTTGGGGCATCCACAACTTGTCCAGGAAACCTCTTCCAGTGTCTCACCACCCTCACAGGAAATAATTTCTTTCTGAAATCTAATCTAAATCAGCCCTCTTGGAAATGAACCTTAAATAACATATAGTTCCGACCCCCTTTCCATGGGCAGGAACACTTTCCACTGGGTTACTCAGAGTCCCATCCACCCTGGTCTTTAATGCTTCCAGGGATGGAGAGTCCACAAACTCTCTCTGCAAACCGGTTTCAGTGCCTCCCCAACCTCACAGTAAAAAATTCTTACTAATATCTAATCTAAACCTACTCCCTTTCAGTTTGAAGCCATTCCCTCTTGTCCTGTCACTACATGGTCTTGCAAATAGTCTCTCTCCATCTTTCCTGTAAGATCCCTTCAGACACTGAAAGGCCACAATTATGTCAATCTGAAGCCTTTCCCTCTTCAAGCTGAACAATACCAATTCTCTCAGCCTTTCTGCATAGTTCAGGTACTCCATCCCTCTGATCAACGTGATATCCCTCCTCTGGACTTGCTCCAGCAAGTCCATGTCCTTCCTGTGCTGGGAGCCCAGAGCTGGATGCAGCACTCCAGGTGGGGTCTCACCAGAGCAGAGCAGAGGGGCAGAATCCCCTCCCTCACCCTGCTGCCCACGCTGCTTTGGATGTAGCCCAGGACACGTTTGGCTTTCTGGGCTGTGAGTGCCCATGGCTGGGTCATGTCCAGCCTCTCACTCACCAGCACCCTGCATGTCCTTCTCAGCAGGGCTGCTCTCCATCTCTTCTTCCCCCAGCCTGTGTTGATGCTGGTGTTGCTCTAACCCAGGTGTAGCAACTTGTACTTGGTCTTGTTAAACGTCATGAGATTCCCATGGGCCACTTCTCGAGCTTGTGAAACTGAATTCCTAGCTAGATCAAACAGAACTAGGCAACCCAGCCTGAAGTTTGAAGTTTTATGGTAACTGTTGACAATTCCACCAGTAAGAAAACAAATGATTTTTCCTTAGATAAAATTGCTTATTTGACAAAAGTTGGAGTACTTGACAAAATTCTCTAGTGTTTAGAGCATATTTGAATATTAGCTTTATGATCAGTGTTCATAGCAAAAGGACAAATGAACTCATTGCTGTTAAAAAGGTGTCCTTTAGGGGCAGTCATATACCAACATTCTGTTTAATAAGCGTCGGCATGTACTAGCAATGCTTTTTGAGAAAACAGCTGCATGGAATAGAGGCCAATGAATCCTGCCCAAAACAGCATGATGATTTCCAATTCTTATTTAGATTCTCTTCTTAATTAATCTCTGATTAAGTAATGAAATGATACATCTACACAGTAGGGCCCAGCCTTTATGCTTAATTTATAAAGGCCATGACATTTAAATTAAAACCATGAAAGCTTGGCAATTAGATCATCTTTTAGAAGTTAACACCTTCTCTTAAGAGGTGATATTTGTACATCATTTTAAACAGAAGCAGTGTCTGTGTAGGTATTTTAAACAGAATTTCAAATTCCAGGGTTTGAAAAAACAACCAACTTCATGGGTATACTACTAAAAATTATATTCCATTTTCAGTTCATGGGGGAGGGTTTTTGATGACACTTCCTCATTAGTTCTTCATCCTCTTTCCCTAAATGCACTAATGATTTGAGTTCAGAGATGATGAAGGATAATACTATTGTAGGACTGACCTGCTGATCTAGGATATATATTGTTAATCCCAAATTTCAAAAGACAGAAGCAGCTGGTGGTGAGCTTGTCATTCACAGCTGGTGAATTTAATGCAAAATCTCCAGTCACTCTTGCATTCAAAGTAATATGTTGCTCTCAGATTGGACAGTGGAACATTTTTCCTCAAAAGCGTTAAATTTCATTAATAACTTCTGATGTATTCTGATAATCACATCCATTTTTACTGAAAGGAATCAGTATATTTCCCACTATTGCTATCATTGTTAGAAAGAAAGCCTCAGGAGGTTAAAGACATAATTTTATACAAAGAATGAATTTGATTTGGCACCTTCTGAGCCTTTTGGTTTTAAAACTGAAGTGCAGAACTTCACATTTCAGGTCAGGTTTCTTGCTGAAGCGTGATTGTCAGAAGTTTTATACTCTTTTGGAAACATAAGTTCATTTTCCTGTTATTCTGTGGCTGAATTGCCACCTGAGTCAGGAAAGAAATTATTTCTAGGATGGAAATACAGCTGAAGTTGTTGATAATCAAGATGTTCAGCTGTTTTACCATGGCTGGCAGCCAAGGACTAAAAGACCTCTGCAGAAAAAAAAAAAAAGTTAACAAACTTGCATAGCTAAAGAGAAGAAACCTTCCAAAGACCTTATAATACGCTAAGATTTTACTATTTCTACAGAATTTCCTTCCATTATATTGTAGGGCTTTTTTGGGGGTGGAGGGCAGAACCAGTTTCTTTTGGAGATATTCACAGTGTCTTCTTTCAAGCACTTGATCTGAGTGACTCTCAGAAGGAATCTATTATATAGGGAACCTGGAGAGGCTGTCATCAAAAACCTAATTCAAGACCTGAAGTAGGTTACATATATATATATATGGTCCCTGAAAATTTGGGCTGGCCTGTAGGTCTAACTATAAAACAATAGCAAAAACATATCTAGCCTTGAGGAAAAATTCTGATTTTGTGCAAGAAAGGAAATTTGGAAATTTCTTTTTACATTTGGAAAAACAAAACAAATGTTACTCAAGTCCTTATTTTTATTTGCATTGTATATTCTTGTTAAAATAAAATATAAAACTACTTGATGAATTTGAACAGAAAGTCATAAAAGTCCTCATGATATCAAAAAGCTTCAATTTTAAAAATACAGTACTGATATTCATGTGAAATGCTCTAATAGCCACAAAACTGTATATTCTCTTAGGAGTGACAGAAAATTTCTAAACAGCTGTTGATATAAGTTAGTGGCACATATCATTTTTACTGAGCCACAAAAAACAACATAACTCATTAAATAGCATCAGCCCCTCTTTATAGATAATTTAAATAAATAGCGTGATAATTAAATGCACACCAAACCCCAGAGGCCTGAAAGATTTCTGAACTCTGCTTCCTCTAAATAGAGGGCAATTTTATGCTGAAAGCAGTTAGGAAGGGATTTTCACTTGTGTATTTTATTCTGTAAATGAATCTTTCAGGGTTTCTTAAGCTCTCTTTTCAGACCACACCTGCCTTTTATGAGTACTGCCACACTGGTGTAGGTAGACTGTTGATTTACTTCAGTTTGTCCCTATTGCAAATTTAAAAATGCGTTATACCCTGCATTATCCAACTCGCTTTTTTTATGCTTTGCATGTTAGGAAGATGTGGAAGAGCTAATTGTTTCACTTTCATAAATGAAACCCCTTTTACCAGACATTAGAGCCACTGAAGTACAACCTATTCATCTTAGCAACCGTTCATGTGGTATTTGGGAATGGTATCATCCAACTTACACTTCTGTATTTTTAGTGAGGCCACTTCATTTACATAGCAAGGCCCCACATATGTGAATTTTAAGAGACTGTAAAATAAAATTCTTCAGAGTACAGAAATAAAATCCTGATAGAGAATAGTGTGACTGGACTCTCGTTACACTATTCTGAACAGTTTCACAGTTCCTATGTTGAAACCCCTTCATGCACAAAAACTAAGTCAGAACCGAAGCTTGTCCAGCTAAGACATTGCCGCAGACACATCAGTGAATCATCTGCAGAATTCATGGTCCTGTGTTGACCCTTCTCACCCTGTGTCAGGTTCCCAACCCCAGTGTGAAATGATACGTGTCTGTATGGGCACCACAAGGCCAGAACAAAATCAGCCATTTTGGTTAAAGCCGTATATGCCAACAGTATAGTCTGGACCCTCTATTGAAATATAGGAGGCATTCACAAACATTCTTCTTCCCTGATCCTAATGCACCACTCTGGCACAAAGGCACAGGCAAACATCAATAATATCTTGCATCTACAGTAACTTTTATTAAGTGCCAATGCATTAGTATTGTGGGAGCAGCAGAACTGATTGCTAGTGTTCAAAATGCAGCCTTCAGGTATCAAGTTATAGCATCCATTTGCTTACAACTGCTCCTATAACAAAATTAATCTAATAAAAATTATACAATTTAGTTATCTTGATTGCAGGTTCTGGTTTGAGTCTTTTGTATTTGTTTTAACAACTGAGTTTACACTGATAATACCTAGAAAAAAAAGTAGGTGAAGAAATTCTATCTGGGAACACTGTTAAAAGAGAGAAATAAGGCAGTCCTGTAATATTTTTTTTTTACTAGAGCACATAGTGCTCTATTAAGATGTGCTTTTTTAATGTACTTCTTAAGAAGGAAATGTTTTTCTCCATATATTTTACCTCAAACCTCTATATAATATTTCTATTCAATGCCTTCAAATGAATAAAAATGTATTAGTGGAGTAAACCTTTATGTTTAATGGCAGGGGGCAAGAAAAGGAGAGAGTGGAAATCAATCTTTCCTGAAAACATAATACAGCAATAAAGGATACCCTCACTCAAGCACTGTTGGCCACTTTATTATTTTTTTCTCAGTTCAAACAAAGCTGCATTCAAAACAAGGATAAATATATCAATGCTAATTTTATATAAGACTCTTCCTTGTATAATAATTTCACCTATTCTATTCATATAGCAAAGAGCAGGATTTCTTTGATCTCTTCCTGCCATCGATGTTTTGCCATTTAGGTTTCTACTTAATGTCTTTTGTTCTGCTATATATTTGCTAAAAGTGATAGATCATTCTGTTTATAATCTACATAACTGTCTATATTTCTGCCAGATGTCAGCTACTGTTCTTTCCTGTTAAAGTTCTCAGGAATATATCCCAGTAAATAACTCAGTACCAGACAACAAAAAAAGTGATGATATCTTGGGTTCCCATGTGAAAATCTCAGTGTGAATGGAGAATATTTAAGCTTCACTCATAATTGTGTACTAAGAAAATACCAAAAATAAAGTGACTTCTGTGGAGTAAGGTTTCTCTCAAGATGGTCACACATTAGGAAGATTAGCTGTTCTGCTGTACTCAGGATCCTGAGATATGGTCCACACATCTGTTATTGCTGGTTGGAATGAGAGATGATACTTCCATGCCTGTCTGGGTTACCTGCTTACCTCCCTAACTCCCCTTGCTTGAATGCCCCAGGAAGATGTGACTGTTGCTGTTCTGCCAAGAGATTGCAAGGCTGCATTCATCAGTCTTCTACACTCAGTACTACCTTATGGTACCCAAATCTCTGATTTTGCCTTTAAAAGCAGAGGAAGGCAAATTACTTTTTTAGGGGTGAAACTACGGTATTAATGACAAAAAGATATCTGTGACTTCACCAAAAGGAACCAAGGAAATTTTCCAAATTAAGCTGTTCTCTGCTTATTTGACATTTGTTAGTGCTTATCATAATATCATTCAGTTCTTTTCAGGCTTTGCAAAAAAACCCCAACAAAACAACAACAACAACAAACAAACAAAAAAGCCCCCAAAAAAACAAAACAAAAGAAAACCCTAGAAAAAATAATCTCTTTTTCTAATACCTGTCAGCTCAATTGGTGTCCTGTTTGTGATGGACAGTGAATTATCATGCCTGCTGATGCATATGGGACCATCAAACACGTGTGTGGGGGGATGGTGAGTGTTTTCAACATTTACCTAAAATTAGGTCTGCTTAGATCATTAATCTCATGCAGAATATTGTGACCTGTTTTTCCAAATGTTTGTGGTTATCTGTGGTCTGCACCAGATGTCTAGGAAGATATAAGCAAAATTTTAGGTTATTAAGTAAGTGGAGAAGGTGTGTAACATGTCTGATACTGAAATGATACCTAACGACTTCATTTTCTCTTCCTTATGGAAAGTTTATGAATGCTGTTACTTATTTTGCTAGAGCTGGTATCCAGTATATCAACATCCTTGCACTTTTCTCAAGCACTGAATTTCACTTTGCTTAAAAACACAAAGCAATCTGGTGATGAAAGCATTTAAGAACAGATTAGGGAGGCCTGGCTTAGAAGTAGCCAGCAGCCACAGAAGATGGTATTACACAAAGTGGGATGGAGAAATGCCTGGAGGAATTTTGTGACTTCAGATCATTATCTGGTAAGTCTCCTGAAAGCTCCTTAGAATTCCAAACCAAATGCTAATTGCAAACAATATGCCCACTAAATCTTTCACCTTACAGTTTTATACCCCTTATTAAGCCAACTCCAGCCTTCAAGCAGGAGGAAAAGGGGTTTCATCTTTATGGTAAACTAGTGAAGAAGTGCTCTGGGAGTGGAAGATCATTCAGTATTCTGCTCTTTCTGGAAAGGCTCAGATTTATGGGCTGTGGCAGACCTAGCTTTGGTGGATGTACAAACACAGAGGTGAGCACCTGTGGAGGGGTAGCAGGAGGGCTGTGTGCCTGCACCTCAGCCTTTCTAGTCCCTAGTGCAACACAGTGGTGGGTGTCAGCCTTGTCAGCTGATTCAATGAGAGGATATCATTTGAAATTGCCAAAGAGTGAGTGCATGCTCTGGGGATAGCTGTCTCTGGAAGACAGAGAGAAGAGGCAAACTGCTGCCATATCTTAGATTGTCACCACCACATCCATGAGACAACCTCAGACAGTCTTCAACAGGAGAAGGATAATGTTTAACCCAGCTGCTCTTATTTTTAGAAATGGCATTTTTAGTTGAGATTTCTTCTGGTTCTGTAAATTAAGTAAGGCATACTTTTCAAACCAGGTCTGCAAGAGGGAGTAGGTAAATAGCTGTATCTGGTCTGAAAATGTTTTTTTACAGAACAAATTCAATAGCTATGATTCAAACCAAGAAAATCAACTTATATTTGACTTTTAAGAAGACAAAAAGAAGGGATAAGAAGATCAGGGAGAGCTCATAGAACTTAATTATTGGACTAAAGAAGTTACAAAATGAAGCCTCTTTCCATTTACATAAATATATTCTTTAAGATATTTCTAAAATAGTCTCCAAACAGCACTGTGCTGTTACTTTTTTACAATGTTGGATCATTTGTCCTCTAGCTTGGTTATCTGAATTTCATTTCACCCTATCATTTTTAATCAGTTATTACAGTCAATGTACAGAGTAAATGCTGCTGGGTGTAATCTTATGAAAAATATCTTTTAACTGTCTACTTGGAGAGGAAAAGAGATGTGTTTGTGAACCATAATATTGAGAAGAACTGTCTACTTGGCAAATTAGACATATATTGGGTTTGAACAGAATATGTCTCTGTCTCTACACTGGGACTCTGCCACCTATACAAGGAGAAAAGTACCTGTAGAGGGCAAGTAAATCAGTGAGATTTAATTTATGGGAAGACAAATTAGGCTGAACTTGATCGTGCCTTTGAACATACCACTTACTGTAAACAAAATATTGTTCTTTTCATGATGAATTAGCATCAACTTTATATAGCTGGTGCATATATAGGGAGTTGTATGCATAGCAAATGATAGCTGGCAAAGCTTTTTAAAGACCTTGTTAGCTCTGACTTGCAGGATTTGTGGATATACTTTCAATTCATTTATTTTGGCTTGCTCTTAAACTGTACTTTGATGTTCAAGTAAGTGTAAAAATTCATTTTGAGCTCTAGGTGGACCAACCCAATTTTGCCTCCGTTCCAATTTAATAAAAAATCTCTAGATCATGCCAGAAACTGTCCTAGTTTTACTCAAAACCTAATCTAAAATTGGGCCAGATTTTGTCAGGCTCCACTAACTTTCCCATTAGTTAGTGCCACACAATAACATTGTACAAGTTTGCTGTTAATGGCAGCAAAAAAGAATTACTTTTAGACAAATGTTATGCCATGAACCAAATTCATTCTTACTTCCATATGAAAATGGTTATGGTGATGGAATCACATGACTATATACCTTGGTTTTTCATGAAGTAATTTTTCATTAATTTAGCTCTATATTTTTGCTTCCATGGGCAGTTTAGCAACTAAATAGTAGTTCATAAGTTAAAGCTACCTCCCAGTCTGCTTTTTCTGCTCCAGCAGTACTTATTCAATGCAGGACAGGTCTCACTGACCTTGGAAGCACAGGTAGGTAATATATTTTCACAAAAGTGAACTTCTTTTTACCTTTCTCCAGCAGGAATAAGCTTTGACTCCTCAAAGGTATGAAATGATCCTGCGTTTGAGAGGTATATTCAGTTTTCTTGAGTACTGATTTTTTCTTTATGTTCCTATTGAACTGATCTCTTCTGCTGTAGGTTGGACAAGCTTCTTGGTTATTTTTCCATAATTCAAGAGAGTACATTTGAACAATCCCACCGGTTAATTGGGAATGAGTTCCTGTGCACAGAGTCGGGCGCAGATCCTAAAGCACATGCACAAGTTTACTACTGTGAGTAACTGTAATTTTAGACAGGTTTTTGGAGCTGGTGCTGGTTTTGATATCTCGCTTTCATTAAATGTAGTGGGCACTGGCTTGCACCCTTTATGTTTTGGATGGCCTCGTACAATAGTAAATGGTTTGGCTTCCATTTAACTATATAAGCATAAAATAGTAGCAACAAAATTAAAGTCTCTCTGTGCCTGAAGGTCATAGAAATGCTAGGATGTGGTCATATATTTTTACAGTAACTGACTTTAAGAACTAGTGAGGAATATTTGAACAGAACACACTTTTGTTTGCTTGCTTTTTATTCTGAAAATGATGATTTTTAAAATCAGAGGAATAGGCAAAATCCTATAAAATTCACAGTGGAACCAAGAAAGACACTAACACTCTCTAGGCTACTTGATATTCTCTGAACAAGAAAATAAGAAGAATAAACAAGATCTAGGACAAATATTAACCAGTCTCATATATTATCATGATTCCTGGCTTTGGTATGGATCTGTCCTCTCCTTCATGGCTGTCCTACCAGATATCAGCTATTCTAAGATCATCTCTTTCAGCATCAGCTGTTTTTTAGAGATAACATCTCTAAAATACCAGAAGTCAGATTGCCAGGTTACCTCCAATACCCCCCACTCCCCAATATAAGTGAACACCAGAGCAAGATTTTCAACATGAATAGATCCTAGATGAAATAGGAAATGAATGAACACTCAAGTAGGCAAGAAGATCTCCTGCTGCTCTCATTTTCAAGGGTAAATGTAAAATATCTTTATTTCATCACAGCATGGAACAGGATGATGATATAAATTCCCTCATTTCATGGGATGGGAAAATGACTTTGTCAGCCCAGTTTAGCTGGGCTCACTAAACTACTTTGAAAACCTTTGGGGGTGTAATACAGAGCAACAACCCTGGACTTCCCAGTGTAGGTGGCTCTTTTACAAGCCAAATTTGGTTAGAGCTTTCCCTTTCTCCTTAAGTTGCTCCCTGACCTATTTCCCATTGGGGAGTGTATTGGGAAGCAGGTGATGTTGGTGATGTTTGGAAACATACCCGTGCAAACTACATGCCTTGGATCCAGCTCTGGCATGATGGAGCAAAACCAACATTAAAGCCATTTCCTTTGGTGTGCCCAGGGTCAAACTAAATTGCTATAAACAAACTGGTCTGCATCCCAGAAGAAATGTTTATGTGGAATATTACTTTCCCTGTTGCCTTCCCCTGCTTCCCTCTTCCCCTTAAAAAGTTGCTAGAAGCAAAAGACAAGCACAGCAAACAAGGAATATTTTCTCCCCAGTAAGTTTAAAGAGACAGTAGGTGGGATTTTACACTCGTAGCTGTTCATCTCTGGAAAACAGCACAGCTGCTACACAGCCTAAATACAAGAGGCTCTGCTGCTCCCTTTGCTGTTTGGTCCCCTCTCAGGCCTGATAGTGCTTCCTTCCTGACCTCTCATGGCTTCCTGCCTCGAGCCTTATCACAGCGAAAAACTTGACACTGTACTGGCTGTGCCACTTGGAATGCATTTAAATTCGGTAAATGGAAATGCCCTTACCTTTACATTTACAAAAAACTATCATCTGCAGATCACTTGGTAATTTTCCTACGGATACATTTTTTCTTTTATTTAGATATGCCATTTGAAACAGAGAAAAGCAGGAGAAAAATAAACACAAAAAGGAAAAGGGTAAAGGAAAGTTCCCCTGTTTCTTTCAGGTTCACTTTTCTGCAGTCTGAAAATCCATCTCTCAGGATGATGAAATCAACATTGCAATTACTTTAACAGCCATGTGTCAGTTTAGATCAGTTGAGAAATATATCTCCTGGATCTAAACCCTTTAAAGGGAGAATGTCACAGTGGGGATACTGCAACACGTGTATCAGACAACGAGGCCCGTGGAAAAGAAATATCTATGGACCGATTCTTGATAGATGTTTCAGAGATGTTTATTTCTCCAGCCGCATGGCCGGAGCTCTGCTCAGGAACTGAGGCAATCACGGGACCTGAGGGTCCTTGCCTGTGCAGGGAACACAAACCAACCAATGGGGAACGAGGCTGACCAGGGGCAGGGAAACCCCGTGTCTCCCCCCCAGGGCCCCTCTCCCAGGACCACATGGAAGAGGGAGGGACCCCGACAGGAGAACGTTGCAGAAGTTCAGTATGTAAAAGAAATGAAGATGGTGCATCAAAATCCAGTGGTTTGCACCCCCTATGCAGAAATAGAATTTTCTGCTAACAATGCTGTTTTTACCCTGGTGCTTTCATAGGAACTGAAAAATACAATACCACGAGCAATAACTCATATGACTGTAAGGATGTCAAAAGAATGATTCTACTGACTTTAGTTGACTAGACCCAGCTATGCAGACTTGAATAACTATTTAAAATTAAAACACTGAATTTGCTAAAGAGAAGAATGTAGTACCTCTCATACTCTGGCCAATTAGCCTCAAAGCCACGAGGAGCAAGTTACCAACATCTGAATGTAGGAATAATCTATGGTTCACATACTTTTAAGGACAAAAATATTTTTTACAGAACTTCTCATGTGTATGGAGACCATTATATTATATTTTAGGGTCAGAGGAGGCTATTAATAATCACTAATCCAAACTCTGGCATTCACAAATCTTAAACATCATCAACTTTCAATTTGATTGCCATCATAAAAACCTCAGAATAACACCATGTCAAATACTCCTATGGGTAAATTAGAGAAGCATTCCAGTTATGTCAAATTCCATGAGTTTCCAGCCACCTCAACATTTTATGGTTTTCCTGGTATACTAAAGCACTGTCTACTATCAAAAGTGTATTCCTTTTGTACATATTTGTAGTCCAAATACTTCCCAGTCACTTTGAAAAGTTCTATAGATTCTTTTTTTAGCCTCTTTTTTCAAGGCCTATTTTCCAACTTCAAATTATTCCCTTACTTTCAAAAATTATTTCCAAACCTTTAATGTATTTTTCTGAAATGTTAACATCAGAACCAGACATAGTATTGGAGTAGTTATTTCCTTAATACCATATACAAGCGGGGACATTACCATTTTATTCTTAGTTAATACTCCCTGTTATTTGTAGATTTCCGTGCTGCCTTCCAAGCCTATACTTCCAATAAAATAAGCTCAATTATAAAATCCCAAATGGGAAATTAATATTCAATACATTTTAGATCTGAAGTATTATTTTTTAAATTTAATCTAGGATTTTCATTGTCAAAGAACTAATATATCTATGTTTATCTCTATTAGGAAACAAGGGGATTGACTCCACAGAAGTCAAATGTAGCAGACTATAAATGTGGTAGGTAAAAATGAAAGTAAAATTTGTTCAAAAAAATTCTGTATCAAATTCTCTAAGATCATCTATTTAAATTTTAGGAGCATACTAAAATATATCAACATATTTTAAATTCAAAATTTAATTATTTTTAATTTTTGATTGTCTTGACACCACTCAAGAAAAAAGCAGAAAACACATAAAGGGTAGGACTGTGGATGATTAAATAATTATTTTAAAATTATCTGAATTCTTTAACTTTTCATTAAATAATTTATTTGGAAAGTAACTCTTGTCAGATATTTGGTAACTTTTTAACTTAAGCTATAATTTTGCTGGATAAAAAATATTTTTTTAGATTTTATGGACCTCATGCCATTCTTATCCTTATACAAATTGTTTATAACACATATTCAGCTGAATAATATGGGTTAATTAGGACATTTCAGTAAATTATTCTACATGGAAATCCTCCTATCACACAATTTTTTGATCTTGGTAATACATACACATATATATATACATGTATGTAAATGTCATTATATCCCTTTCTGCTTTTTTTTTTCATATCACTTTTTGATAGTATTAGTTAATAAATATCTTTAGGGAAAATTGTATTTTCCCACATTTGTAATTGTGCCATGAGATTTGCAAATGCTTTTGAAAGACAAACATTTTGTGGTAATAAGTGACAATGAGTGGATTTATTTCACAGCCTAAGCACTAGGCGCAATCTCCCCATGTATGTGATAAAGCAAATTGAACAAGCACCTCAGCCTCCCTTCAGTTCACAAAAGAAAGGATTCCTGAGTGGGAGTTCCCTGACCAATCTTTCCTTAGCAGAAAAAGATAACAATGCTTTAGAGTCATAACCTCTTCCAGTTTAGGCACAACCTCCTTCCTGATTAGTCAGTTGGAATATTGTAATTAATGACATCATGGTAATGATGAGAGAAGAGTACCCGCATTAATATATCCAGAAAAATGGTCAATCCAGAGATTGGATTCTCTAAAATTAAACTTTTGTTGTTTCTTTTCGACTAATTTTGCAAATAAGCTACTGAAATCTTTAAAAAAAGGAATGTGCCTCACATATCTAAGAAAAATGGTATTGAGTGGCTTAAAATCTTCCATGCTCTCTTAAATAAGCCTATCTGTAAAATGTCAAAGCTTGAAGTTTTCCAGGAACTCTTGCATCAGCTTGAGGGATAAGGTTAGACAGAACAAGCACCATTTAAATGAATCCCATTTTTTTCCACACGTGGTAAGCTTAATTCCTAAGCGATCCTTATTCATGCCACACACACTTGCTGGCCAAAGTTTCTGGATTTTGAATTTGGTAATATAACATGAATGTGTTGCGAGGTTTGATCCAAAAAGAGATGCAATTATCTTTTTAAACAATCTAAAGATTAATATAAAGAGAAAATATTTGAACTGTCTACTGAGGCTTGGCATTGAGCACATCTGTCCCTGTGCCCTGCTCAATTCCAGCTGTGAATTTTAGGGTGCAGTCGTATTCTAACCTCTGGATCCCAAATTTGGGCCCAGTATGTGGAGACTGTGTGGTTGGTCTTCCTCCTGGTTTGTTTCAAATGAATTGATGGAAAGGGATGTAAAAGGAGGAATTTAAGACTATCCATGCACTGGCCAAGGAAGACGAATTTACATCTGGGCAAATACATTGTTCTCCACCAAAAAACCATTAAAACCAAACAAAAATCCATTTCTACCCAAGCTTAAATTTGAACCCTATTGCTTTTGTATTTTGCATGTCATGGCCTGCAAAAAGTCATGTGCAGCTTTCAATGAATAGTATAAATGTACCTTTTTGATACAGACAATTTGTTTAATTAACAGAAAGCAACCACACTCTGCAAAAGTTATGCTGACGAAAGAACTTTGCAATTAAATTCTCTGTTCCTATCTATTCAGCTAATTATTTAGTACCCAACATCAAACCAAGACACCATCACTAAAGTATCTGATGGCTGCATACTTGTTCCTGGATTTTATTTTCATTAAATTCTCATGACACAGGGAAATTATCCCCATTTTAGGGTAAACAGACAGTGATTTGTTGATTTTCTTTTGAAGGTTAATATAATGAAGTGCCATTTTTGAGGAGGAAATATTGTAAAGGATTGTCAACCTAAACCGCATTATGAACCATGGTAGTTGCTGGCAGCTGCTGAAATTAGACTACCTTACCTATGGGAGTGCTTTTAAAAAATTGGACTCCTGTTAGAAGTACTGAAGAATTCTGAAATTTGGTAATTTTATTCTGTAATATATCCTAGTATGGTATCTGCTAAAGGAAGAGTCTTTCTTGTAAGACATTTCTCCCAAAGCTAGAATAATGGTTATAATTAAAAAAATGGTTTTGTACAAATGTCTGTACAATAGAAATTTATAAAACAAGGTAATCCTCACATTCACAAAAGCTGGATAAGGCTAAAGGATTTTGAACTGTTCTAAAGAGAGCACTTCATGTGACAGTAGCTATTTAAGACATCTTATGTCATAGAGAATAGGACTGAAATTAATGTGGATTTTTATCATGTCTTACTGTACTTCCCTCCAGATACTTAGTAGTAGTCTAATAATGATGTGCCAGAATTCTGTGAGTTTATTAATATTCCCTACACATTGTGTTTGTTTCTGTTTTTTAAAGTTATTGCCAGATTATAGCCTGTCTGTGCCTGATAGTGGTTGTGTTTGTATATGAGCACAGGGTCATCTGATAACAAATTGTAGCACTGCGCGATAAGCAATGTTTAAAATGGGTACAAGCCAGAAACCTATGGCTCCCAGTATACTTTTAGAAAGTCCCATCAACAAAAGAAATAGTTCAAGGTATTTCGGAAAAGGTCATTGATTACAACCAACTTCATGATCGTTCTGGATGTGTTCCTTCCTGTAGAGACATAATTACATTTGTTTTACAGTCAAACTTATTTTCAGCTTTGGGCAAGGACAATTGCTTTCAAATTTGATATTTGACTCACATGTACCAATTTAAGAAAGCTGTTAACTCTGAGCCAGTGAAGTAGCAGTAAAGGCCATGAGATCTCTTTTGGACCTCTCAAATTTAAATTTATAGAATAATGTTGTGAGTAGCTAAAAAGCTTTTACCTTGCAGAATGCTGACTTTGGTTTCTTCCAGGAACTATTTATTATACTGGAATATCTTCCAGCACAGGGACTTTCCCCTGTCTTTTACTGCAGGATTTCATGCATCTGTGTCATTTCCCTTTTCTACTTTCAGCTGAAGCACAGCATTTTCTGAGAAAACCAGTACAGCTCTAATCCAAGTGAACCTGTGGTCTCTTTTGGATCCTATGAGAACTGGATAGCCTTTGTCCTCTGCCTTCTTTTGAACTCTTTTACATATAGTGGTGACAAGTATTTTGAACCTAACCCAAAAGGACACACGCTGTCATATTTCCTAGGTATTACAAGCTAGCACAAAAGAGAAATATTTTTCTTAAGTGTGTCTTTTATCTAAAGCGTGCGTTTATCTGTAAGCTCATGGTCTTAACAGTAGGTAGTGGATGCCTCAGGCTTGCAATATTTGGGGTTACATCCCTGCTTGTGGTGAAGCTGTTTGTGTTGTATCATGACTGTTGTCCTAGAGAGGAGTGGAAGTAGTATCCAGTGTGAACTGGAACAGTACAAGCAATATTTCAGATGCTTTCAGAGACTTTTTATTCACTGTAACTCTTCTTTATGTTAGTATGTCTTCATCTACCCTGTCTGAGTCTCTGTGCACAGCCTACAAAGATTGAGACACTTACCCCAATTCATCTTCATCAATTGAAGACCTCAGTGTTTTTATTCCTTTTTTTAAATCGTGTACATTTGAAGTCAATCTGTTTATTAACAATGTTTATACCACACTGTTTGAAAACAGGTGTTGACCAAAGTTTTTGATAGTCAGTGGGGAAATCCTGTCATGCTATGGAAACTCAGTTGATCCCGAAGGAGGGTGTAAGACAGAGTTCTTTGATTTTCTTTCAAAATGACAGCAGTTTCCACAGATACAAATCTTTTCTTCTTCCTTTCAGTTAAATTTTACTATCACTATAAGAAAAAGGAATTGTGATTTTATTTGTTTTCTCAGTTCCTTAAAGCATGAAACATGGGTGGAGGTTTTAGTAAGATTCTACTTATTTAAAAAACTCACAGCCACCAAATATTTTCCAAGTTTTTGTTTGTATGCTTTTTGTTTTGCTGTTGTTTTTTTGTTTTTATTATACTTCTTTCAAGATGTTTGGACAACAAAAATACCAACAGATTTTTGTCTGAAGAAAAATATACTGTTGTGTATTTCACTGTTTGGAAACAGACCCTGCCTTGTCCTGAGTGCCATGCAGCATCACAAAAATTCCAATGCTCTTCTTACTGCTCTGGTTGAGTGATGACCAAAGGAATTGTCTGAATCAGAAGAAATACAGGGAGCCACAACACAACTGGAAGGAGGAAGGGAATGCCAGTAAAGGTACTGCCCACATCTGTGTCTACAGTGGCGAGCAGACCCGGCCTCTGGTCTGAAAGGGACAATCTGTCCTCCTTACAAATTTCATACTTCCAAAACAATCAGGAAGATCTACACGTGGTGTAATTCAGGGTCTATTAGAGCCAAGGGGAAGACTCACACTAACTTCAGGACAAAAATAATACATAATAATAAAATAAAAAATAATACATAATAATAATAAAAAAAAAAAAAAAATAATGTTTCTGTGTTAAACTAGTCCATACCAGGACTAGTTGCTACAGTTTCCTCTGCAAGCTCCTTTTTTTCTTCATTTCTTTCAAAATAACATGCCATCTTTCCAACATAAACACCAAAGGGAAATAGATGAGCGAGTACGTAATCACAAAACTATCCCAGGCAGCAGGCTTCTGAAATGTGTTAAAACCTCCATCACAACATGCTTGTGCTCCTGCCAGTGCCTGATGAATATCCTCGCCATTTATCCTCTCTTCTGGCCACTTCCCTTGGAATACTTGAAATATAATTAGCTTTTTCAAACATAGTTTCCTATAAAACAGCTGCAGTCATTGTGCAATTGTCCAAAAATAAGGTAATACATTGCACATAATATCCAAAAGGACTTATGCTAAGTTGTGCCTTTGTTAAGTGAAAGACAAGTGTGAAATTAAATAAACTTTATCTCTTTTTTTTTTTTTTCATTGTAGGAAAAATCTCACAATTTCTGTTGCTGGATTTTTTCCTACATTTAAATATTTATGATACAAAAAAGGGGCACTGAGTGCCAAATTTTTGAGTACCTAACTTGCATGTTGATGCCCAGCAGTACTTCCCTGGCACAGCTGGTCCCTCCTTCCACTCTCAGCACCCTCCAGAAGCTGGGCCACTGAGAGGCTCCTTCAAGTCACAGGTCTCTGTAGGTATTAATTGCTATGAGATCAGACTCTAATGGTGCAGGTGAATGCTCTAAAAGGCACCAGAACTTTTGGTAACTTCATGCATGTTCTACTTCTTCTGTCAGGAAAACATGAAGAACAGATTTCACAAAAAAAAAGTTTATTAGCCTAAATTTTCTCATGGATCATAAAGCTAGAAAGTAGAGTAATCAGGTTTGAACACCTGTAAACCACATTATACGTTTTTCTGGTTTAAATATGATGTATTTCTAGAAAAAAATATCCATGGAAAATTAAATCTGTGTCATGGGATGGAAAGAAATTAACAGGATGGCAAAATAGCACAAAAAGTTTTAGAACATGGGAAATTTGAAGGACCATCTAATGTTTTCCTTTCACTCTTCTCTGTCACATTTTCCTTTCTGTGGCAAACTCCTTCTTCCTCCCGACTTTTATGTTGTCTTTGCAGCTGACCTCTATAAAGTATAGAGCTGAGAAAAACCTTTGTACTGCTTTCTTTCAAAAGCTGAAATTGTAGCCCCTGTAACAGCTTTCACTTCCTCCAGATAGATATAGATACTCTTTAATTTTTCTTATTATACCATTTATTTTTTTATAAGGTTCCAAATCACCTTGTGCCATAGTCTCACAGCTGGTTTGTGACACACATGTATCTCCACTTCTAATGTATTTCAAAGGGAGCACTCTAAGGCTGCAAGTTAAGACGTTCCTTGAATTTCTTCTCGGAAAGGCTTTTATCTCTGTCATTTGTGGCACGTACATTTTGTAAATAAACTGGAGTTTTCACTTCCCTGCTTTGTTATTGGAAGCTATGATTTGGGACTGGAGCCATTCTGTCCCTCTGTGAAAAGACACTTGTTTATGTGTTGTCTAGAGTATTGGGGCCTGCTTGCCAGACGATGTACAGTCTATGTGACATCTCAGCACAGCCTATTTTGTCTGCCCTTGCCCTGATTTAAACAGTTGGGTTGAGAAACATTTTTTTTCCCACAGCAGGTTTCTGACAGTAAAAAAAGATAACATGAGTTTGTGGTTTTACACCATTTCAATGCTATAAACCTTCTGGCTTCAGTTATGGATTTTCTACATAAAACTGGTATAGCCTCATTTGGTATTATGTCTTCCAAGAGTAAAATTCTTATTCAGTTGCAATTTCTGTTTCTAAAGTCCATTTGATCCAAATTCTGTAATATATAGCATATTGAAAATACATAACATCTTACTAGCTACTAGAAGATAATAATAGCTTGGAAGCATTTTGTTTTGGTTGGAGCATCCATTACTTATCAGGTGACTTATAGAAAGGTGACATTTTAATCCTGCAGGAGTGGATCTTTGTCTCCTGCCTACTTGAGGCTGCTTAACATTTTGAGTCTGTTAATGAAATGCTCTGGTAACACAGACTTATCCTCTGAAATGGCCCTGCTAAAGTAACAAAATTAGTGAGGGACAGCTATTTCAGGTGTAACAATTGTGAATATATTGTTCTCTTCTATAGGCCTAACATTTGTAGCATAATTGAGGTAAAAATGAAAGTTATGAATCTTCCTCTGCTCAGCTCAGGCCTCATACCCTCCTCAGGCTGATCCTTTACTGAACCAACTTCAGCAACCCAGAGCACAATCCTACAGAAGAAGGGCTCTTAGAAAATGGCATACCACCCACATCTGTGTTAGATAACAAATGTTCTTTGTGGCACAGAAAAACCTGAACTTTGGTGACAACTGTATTTTCTGTAAATGGAGAAAAGAGAGGGGTTTAATGTTCAAGATACACTTCATCTGTCCCCAGTATTCTTCAATACTATTTGTAGGACAATCACAAAACTGTATTCTGTAGTAAAAGTCAAAATATTAGTGAATCTTTGAATCTTTACAAGTGATGAGCAAAACAGCTGCATTATGGGATTCACACGAGAGTTCTGTGTGAAAACAAAAGATGAATTAAAATTGTCTTTTTGTAAAGTGATTATGACCTACTGAAGTGTAAACCTCTTGGAATAAAAATTCTTTGGTTTCTCTCTGTGTTAGTTCTCTCATTTGGTCTTTCCTCAGGTCTGCTGAGTGCTGCTTCCTTATGACTAGAGATAATTATACAGTGAAATCCTATATGATTTCACTGTTTTTCAGAATTTTTTCTATTGTACTGGAAAGTGATTTTCACACTGAATATTCTTCCTTCATCAAAGAAGAAAAGAACACCTTATAAGAGCTTTGTTTTCTCTTTAACAATATATATCTAAAACCAACAAATTTTGGTGATAATTATGAATGACCGTATTTCACTAAAATCACTCAGGTTCAGTTGACCTGTCATTTAAAAAGCACTGTTTTCATTTTGACATTACATTGAAACTGGGTCTTGTGCCATGAATCAGTGCTAAATCAGGAGGAGGTGTATTTTAAAGTAACAGGTATGATTTCCAAACTCAGCCTTTTTGTTCTAAATTAAATAATTGTCTGAGGACATAACCTTTACTGTGACCTGCTTGATAAACTCTCACAAAACGTTTTTTTAGTGCCTTAAATTGAGTTTCACCCAGAATAAGTATTGAGGAACATATTAAAAAAAGAAAACCAAAACAAAATACTAATTCTCATATTTTCTCGACGAGACTGTGCTAGGGGTATTCCAAAACCAGAAGTGAAGAAGAGTGTTGTTTTCTCTATTTGAGAGGCAAATAATCATGAGAGAAGTGATGGCTTACTTTTCTTTTTCATGGGTCCTCCTGTCCTCACATGAAGAGCATCTGTGATTATTTGTTCAGACAAGTGTTTTTCAATCATATTTTTTCAATCATATATTTTACCCTAATACATTAGTCTTTCTGTTTTTGCTGCTTGCAAAAGTGTTGTCCCTGTATGTCTAAATCAGCTTTGAACTAATTTTTTTATGAAACACTGATTACTGTGACAGCTGTGGTGATGGCTGCTGTTGTGGTTAGGCAGGACCCTGATGATCCTGAATTAGCTGAGTAGAGCTTGGAGAGGTTTTTTTGCAGATCAGATTTTCTTTCCCTTAAACTCTTCTCATAACTTTGCTTGAAGTTAATTCTGATGGTATCAGTTCAAGTTGCTCTTTAGTGAGATTTGACCTGAGAATACTTAGCAGGGGGAAAAAAAAACACTGAAAAAGAAAGAAATTGGTCAATATGGGAATATTTCCTAAATGGAAACAGATCTAATGGCACTCAAAGAACCTTGATGTACTGTAAAATTTCCTCATTTTCACTGGATAGGGTAATTGCCCTAAAGCGACTAATTTTGCATACAGCTAGGTTAGGAGATTCGTTAATGTTTTCAGTTGCCTGACTTCTCTAAGTTAACCTGGGAAACATGAGAACATTATAGAAATAAGCACTTTATTACAGTTGATTACTAAAAGAGATGCTTGCAATGTCAACCTCACAAAACTCAGCTTGAATTTAAGTCTCTACCTTATCTACTTTGCTTTCTTAATATTCATTGTGTTTGTGACCAGTCTGAAAAAGCACTGTTAATAACTGAAGTAGTACCTGAATACAGTGTCCAGTGTACCTAAGTGAGGAAAAAACTTGTTCTCTAACCCTAAAAATGTGGATCTGGACCAGGCTCATCCTTAGCTAAATGCAACAGAATGACTTAATAACTTGTGTATCTAGATTTTTAGCATAGATTTTTGATGGTATGTAATATTACACTTCACCTTGGTACAGTGTTATGAAAAATGCTTTTAAACATTTTGACTGCCCTGCTGGCTGGAAGATGCAACATTAAAAAAAAAAATTCAAGTAGGATTACACCTTTATTGTTCCAATGAACAGCAGCTGGTTGTCTCATTGAGAGCCCAGAATGCTGACAGAAACTTGTGATCATTAGCCATAACCTGCCAAAATCAGTTTTTCACTAAAACAAGGTGAGAAGACCCTAAAAAGTAAATTAATAATTTTCATTAGTTCTGACTAAAAAGTAAAACCTGTCTAGCTATTTGTTTGCTTTATTTTTTGGGGGGTTTACTTGGTTTTGGGTTTTTTTTATTTTTTAGAGTAATGCTTGTAGTTTCACATAGTATGAGCTCTAGGTCACAGTGACTTTCAGCAAAGTTTGAATTCTTCAGTGTCCGGGACATGACTGAAAATGGAAGTCAGGTTGTGAAATAACTTAGGTAGTTTTGAAAGTAAGGCGACCTAACACTTCAAAAGTGAAATTCCAGTATGTTTCCTATTGTTTTTGTTGTCTAGGACTCAAGAATCAAACTCTGACACCAGAGTACCATCCAGTCAAAGTACATGTAAAACAATTCAGTTATTAGTTGAACATGAAATCACTGAGAACACTTTTATTCATGCAATACAAGAAGATAAAACCAGTTGTGTTGCTCTGTGTTTTGAATGTGTTGTTTATGGGGTTTTTTTAAATACTGGAAATGTCTTTGTGTAACTTCAGTTTAATTATAAAAAAGAAAATAATATATCACAAATGAAAAAAAGGGTGGCATTCTCCTTATTGTTTTATAACAAACAGGAAGCTAGAGCAGTATGGACTTTTTCATGCCTGCTGCCCCAAAGTGAAGAACTTTACAACCCCTTTTATTGGGGGGTTGTATTTAGGATACTTTTCCAAATTGGCAGTTACTGAAAATTTGCTGCATTTTAGTTTTTAAACTGCTATACATTTTGTCTTTGACTCAGAACCGAAGTTATTATAAGTCTTTAGAAAGTGTTTTAGAAGTTCTGTTTATTTTGAAAACCTCTTTCTTGATCAAGCAAGCAGAATCAATATATGAGATGTTTCCAAGGTCCTGGAATGTAACTTTAAGAAATTACAACAGCTACAAATCTAGAGCCAAATCCCTGCCTTACACAAAATGTACCAGTGATAAATTAAGGTCTTACTGACCTAATAAAATGCTACAGATTGATATTCCTTTTGTTGAGCAGCCTGTAATTTCATTAATTTTATTGACAGTAATTATAACAAGTTGAATTTATGGTAGCCATAAAGAAAAGTTAGTCAACCACATGAAAATGTCAGCATGCTCACTTTGGTATGAGTAGATTTTTTGTTGGGGTGGTGGTTGTTGATCTGCTGTCTTCATCCTGCAGTTGTGTTTGATGGAAATTTGTAAAGTCTAGGGAAAGGTGCCTTCAGTGTCCCTCGTACAGTTCTGTTTGCAAAACTGAAAAGATGTTCTCATAGCCTTGTGCCTTTGGACCTGAGATGGCATTTCTTAAAATTGTTGAGAGAGTTCCTGATAGAACTGTATGACACATCAAGCTGTCTATTCAGCTGGATTGTAAGAGCTGGACTTTAAGTGAGGATTTTCTTTTCTTTTTCTGTGTGTTAAAGTAAGAATGCAATGAAACCGTGCATTTTTTTGAGACGAGCATATTGCTGGTTCACTGATTTGTTGGAGACTTGCCTGTGCTGAGAATGCAAGACCAGGCCTGCTTATATCAAACAGGTGCCAACAGTTTTGTATATACCTGTGTAAAAACTAGCACAGGTTGCTACTGGTGGTGGACTGTGCAAACAAGTAGGGGTAATGCTACCGTGAATTTCCTTGCCTAGACAGAGCAGCACCTTCTGTAAAAGTGAATATGAAAATAACATATAGGACCATGTTCCTGTTCCTTCAAAATGGGCATCTTTTCTAAATAAAATTATGTCTTTATTTAGCACAAACTGGGAGCGAAGACTGTGTAGTCTAGGTTGAAACTAAGAAATTAGAGGTTTGTGCCTTTTAACTAGAAATCACCTGGAGATAACTTATACGAAAAAAAATTTAGGTTTCATAAATGCTCCATTAGAAGATTTTCTCCATACTAGAGGTTCTACTGGACAATAAAACATTTTCAGAATTCACCATATCTCAGAACGTGTCCTAAAAAAAATATAGGTAGACATATGAAGGTTGAAAATAAACTCTGGGAGGTCAGTGAAATCAGTAAAATATTTTTGGTGAGAAGATTTTAAAACAAAATTTCTAGAAGAGAAGTACTTTTAAGAATAAAACATTTACAATGCCAGGTCTTAAATATAGAAGAAAAAGGTCCACTACAGCTGTGCCAGGCAGCTAGTTGTGCTGATGCTCAGTTATAAAAGACATGAAAATAGTAAGAGAGTATGCATAAGATCTCAAATTTTGGGAAATTTAAAAACCATAAAATCTTTGTTTAGCTTTCACACTTTTTTTTCTCCAGCATAAAACAAGCCTTTTTTGCTGATTATGTTGGACAAATTGGTTGAGCTTGTCTTTCCTCTGTCCTATGCTCCCAGCTTGGAGGACTGTGCTCTAGTGGAGAATTCAAGTAAAAATATGGAGGGTTTATTCAGTCTTTCTGGAAAGCTTTTTAATTTCTATTTTAACTTGATGAAAAGAAAAAAAGTTTGGTTTAATGTGTCATTGCAGTAGCCATTCTCTTCCAGCTTCATCTCTCTGGTTCAGCTGAAATACATCAGCCTTGAACCTTCCTTGGAGCAGTAGTACAGAGAGGGGTAACAAAGTTATAGTATAGACAAGTGCTAATTTAGTAACTCTTGTTTTCTAAGCTTGGTAGTGTCAAATCTTATCAAGACTTTCCTAAAGCCAAATTTTTGCTGGTGGCCTGTCTTCACTGCTTCTGTGGTTTAAGAAATTTAATTAAATTAATAGTACTGTTACTGCATGACAGGTCATCTTTGATCAGGAACCTCAATGCTATGATGTAGCACATTTGGAAACCATGAAGATATAAGCAGGGTAGAATACCGGTTTTGTAGATGCATTTTAAAATTATCTGAAGTACTAAGGTGGCTCTATTTATTCAAATATACAGCTGTTAAATATTCCCAATCAAATATTTGCTATGAACAGAATTTCAAACATTTTAGAAAATGGGTGTGTCACCACTATGGTCCATCCTGCACAAGCCGATCCTCTGAAGAGTGAAAAATATCTAAATATGAAAAATTGATTGCTATAATCTGTTTCATAAAATCAAACAAAATATTGTCCATAAACAAAACATTAAATATGCTGTGAGTGGTCTCCACAGGGCAATTTTATCTGAAAATACCATTTCTAGGCATGTACTGAATTAAGATGTGACCTCTTCATAGGCTGCAAAATGAGTGTTAATTCATATGTATCTGCAATCTATTTTTTTGTTGTCGTTGCCTGAGGAGCCACATCCCAGTGCAATTGAAAGCAATTTTAGAGGATGGTATTCGGTTTATATCTGGCAAGTTAAATAATGCATATAATTCTAAATGTGAAGAAAAGAAATGTGTTTTAAAAAGAGGTAGTTACCCCTGGAATCTTGTGCATTTACTGTACAAGAAAAGTAAACTGACACTGCCATGTTATAGATGTAATTTAGTTATAGAAAGCTTGGAGTAGTGCCCCTCAAACTGTTTCAGTTAAATCTGCATTACTTTATTTCCTTACATTGTAATGCTGCAGTATCTGTCAGCAAGAATGTGAGTCAGCCTCCCCCTTGCCTGATTCCTTTGTGCAGATAAGTTATTTGAAAGTTGGTAGCTATGCAGTAGATTGTGCCTGTGGTAGGGTTCCTACAGAGCTAGACACACACCAGATAGAAAAATATAGAGTACACACAGAATGAAATCATCATCTGTTACAACTTTGATACTGCTTATTTCAGTTTACATTAAGCAAAGATATGGTTTGTACACCATAGAATCATAGGAGGCAGGAAAAGTGCATCCTCTAAGTGGTTCATTTTGCCTTTAGACATGCAAATGTTTCTTCATCACCTAGATTTGCATTCTTACCACTCCTTTGAAAAGAAATCTTATTTCCATTGTTTCACTTATCTTGATACGATTTGGGGCTATTTTATTTTTGATTTTTATCAAATAGAACAACTTTTGAGTAAAAAATATCATCCTTCCCAAAAGCGATAGAGATGAATTTCTGTTTATACACATTTCTATATATTTAGCATGCCCTCTGTTTCAGTGAATCAGCACAACTCTGTCTTGCAGGTACTATGGGTTCCTTTTCCCAGGTTCAGGCTTCCTGGGAAGGACAGTAAACCTGCAAGCCCCACTCCATGCACTGGCACTCAGAATTTTCCTGTACCTTGAATCATTCAGTTCCAGGTATCTGTCAAAGGGACACAAAGATGACCAAGTGCAATGTAGAACTGCTTTTTCCCTCTACCATCATATTACAAATCAACATTTTTCCAGGTTCTTCCCCTCAGGTCCTCTTCTATGTGAGGTTGAAAAGCAGAGGAAAGGCAGTGACATGATCCAGGACTTCAGGACGGCTTTTGCTGCTATTCAGTCACCTTAAGACCAGCCTTTTTTTAAGTATCTTTGATCTTGTGCAGCTGTTAAAGTTGCTATAGCTTCGTGCTTATTTCTGACAAATAAGATACTGAATTTTGAACCAAAACATTCAAAAATATCTGCATATTCAATGAGGATTGAAGCCTTAAGAGAAAAAATTGCCCTGCAAATCACATATTTGAATGCCCAGAGAACCTGAAATCTTATTTTTCTGCTGGAATTTTCTGCTGGAATTTCCTTCTTACATCACATCACATCACATCACATCATCACATCACATCACTGTGATCACATTGAAGCTGATAACACTTTGCACTTTCTCAGGCCTCAACCCAGGTGCCCAAACCTCCCACTTTAAGGAATGGAAAAATTTCGTCTGAGTTTCTGGGTCATGACACGGGGTTTTTTTGTATTTTATGTTGTTTGCTAACTTAGTCAGAATATAATGTAAGTTCTGAAGCTGAGGTTTTCCAAATCTCATCAAAAACTAGAACATTTCTTAGTCATGTTGTAGAGTTTTAGTATTTAATTAATACTAAATAGTGATAATATAGCAGCTATATTATTTGGCTGAGGGACTTGAAATTTCAGTTGTTTGGACGGAAGCGGAGAATTCCCATGCTTGTACTTTTCATCCGTAGAAAATAAGGAATTTCAGATGCATATAATTTTCACCAGATTTTAAACTATAATATAATCAAGAGTCTCTGCCACTACTGAATGTGCCACAAAATGCAGAGGTTAAGGAAGACCTTTTCTGCCACTAGTCCTGAGCTACATAAGTTGGGCAGAGACAGGCCTCATGTTTGTCTTCTCCTCTTTCTGGTATCCTGAAGAAAGGAATGCAACTTAAAATGCAAAGAGTTGGGGGAAAAAAAGAGATGGCATATGATGAGGGAGATCTTAATATTATCAGAGGGACAGAGAGTTACAAAAGCAGAAAGAGAATAAAAATGGCATTAAATTATTTAGAAGTAGAAAGCAAATATGTAGGTAGGAATTGTATGCTGTGTAAGTGAAAAGTCTATAGAGTAATCAGAAAAGTCTACAAGGTGCTTTCCAGAACCTGGAAATAAAGCCAGTGCTGCCAAAGTTACACATTGTGCCCACACATGGAAAGTTAATAATTTTTCCATTTACTTTGTTCTCCTTGCTTCCATCATAAGAGCCCACAAGAGGGCTTAGCAGCTTGGGCTTTCTGCTGGTGTGCCTGAACCTACTCCTGGGCAGATGTGGAAGAGGCAGTGGTACTACAGGAAAATATGTGGCACAGATCACCACTGAAGTGTGTGTGGATGAGTAGGAGACAGCAGAGAGGCTGGGGTGATGGAGGAGCAGAAAAGTGCTAACAAGAGGAGGAAGCCCATGAAAACCTTGGGAACATGTAAAGGAAGATACAGTTGGGATCTTGGCATCCAGCTAAAAACAGTTTGAGGAATATTTTCAAAATTCATTTGATAAACTGCCTCTTGTTTGTAATCATAAAACATATTGAAGCTTTGGCTCCCAGCTTTGATCTGATCCCGTTCTGCCGTGTGCTTTTTGGGGTTATTTGTTCCTGATGAAGTGCCATGTGATCTTTGTTACTTGCAGGTCTGAATATTGATTTCTGCTCATAGTGTGTTACTTCACGACAGTCTCGAATCCACCAACCCCTGCAAGACATTGATCACAAAATTCCTGGCCAACCACTTTGGTCTAAAGTTATCACTTAAGCTATCACGCCTGAACCCTGTGATGCTCTAACTTAGGCTTCTCTGGGTGAAAGGGCAGAGATGAAAGAATTCCAACTAACTTACTGTTCTAATCCTTCTTGAGCTCATGACAAACATTTATTTTTACACCTCTCCTGTTACTTGACTGTGACTCCTTTTTATTAAGGAACCTTTCTTCTTTCACAATTCCAGCCTTCATCTGTTGGAAAACTACCAATTTTACTCAGAATTTTAAATTTTCTTTCTGCAAGCTTTGGAAAGCTCTTAGTAAAATCTGTAGAATGCAATAGAACAGAATCTGTCTGTATTTTAATTTATATACAAATATACTCTGCACCATCATTGTTACTATAAAATGCATTGTAATGAAATGGCTTTTGGGACTTGCTTCAGAAGAGATTGAAAATTTTCCAGAAGTGTCACAAATGTACTTGCATTTAGCCTGGGCTAAGTTCTGATTTTTTGTCAAAATATGAAAATCTTCATTTCACATCAATGAAATGGACAAGGAAAATAATAATATTTTATTTATCTCCCTCTAATAATAATAATAATTTTCCTTTAACTTTTATTTTAAATCAAGACTAACAGCTTTAAAACATTAATATTAAGATATTTAGGAAAGTGGGTCCTTGGTGAAAAGTGGTATAAGAGTAGATCAATATGAAAACACAGCCCAAAGTTCTCTAAGCCGGAGGCTGCAGAGGAGCTGACAAGGGTAACTCACTCATCAATTTGTTACTAAGGATATTGCAAGACCTGGGTTTAACTCTTCCGGGTCTCAGGTTAGTTAGAAAGTATCTTGACTCTACAAAGACCATATCTTACTTAAGTTCTTGTGCAGAGCTACCTCCCTTCAGCAAAGTAATTCTTACTATTTGAATCACATATAATTTACCGTAACACAAGTTATTCTGCATTGGTTCAGAATGGATGGTAGAGCTATAAGGCAGAGCAGGAGCCTGAGCTGTTAGAGAAAGCACAGCCACTATTGTTGCTGGGCAGAAGAATACAAGCACGTGGTAAAATGCTGAATTCAGGTGACTCATTAAATTTTACTGCATTTTAATCTTTTCAGTGCCTAAGCTTACAGTGCCCCTTGCTGCCTAATTCCTTGGACTCCTACCTCTAATAGTAGCATGTCTGCAACTGTCAAGGTTTTCCTTGGATTGCAGGCTGAATTTTAGAGTTAGCACCTGGTTTTGAGATCAGCAGCTACAAAGGTATGTATACACAGACATATCATGGTCCTTCATGTTGTTTCTATCCTGCCTGCTTAAAGGAAGGAACACAGAGAGGAGACCAGCGAGATTCCTAAAGGACCAGAGAGCCTGCGAGGCTACACCACAGGCAGCCAGCACTGTAGTGTCTGCTTTCACAATGCTGATCAAAGTGTGATAAAGTGTGTAGGTCAAGGTCATGAGTACCTGAGAGCTGACTGTGGCATGAGAGTTGATGTTCTCCACTAGCAGCCACTGTTTGCTTTTCGCTGTTGACTCAGAGCTGAGATGTTGTCTCTTGTTACCAGCTCTACACGCGGAAAGTGCCAATGCCTAACGCTGATCATGCAAATATTTACTGGATCTTTGGACAACCAGCTGGATCAGTGCAAAGGAGACAATCAGAAAAGTGCATACCGACGGGTTACTATGGGGTCATGTCTAGGTTGCTACCAGCTTTTATATATCGTCACTGCATAAAAACAATAGGTGCCACAAGGAAGAGGTTAACCCTTTGGGATTTCATCTCTACTACAACTTCTGTAGGAATCAAGAGAAACCTGTGTTCTAGTTTCTCAATTGTTCAAAATAAGTGATGACTTTTTTGTATTAACTGAGCAATCATCTCCAAACATATGACTTTAAAGAATAATGAAGTTGTCATCCAGAGTTATTCTTTTTTTATGTTGACGGATCACTGAGTATTTTAATATGATGGCATATGCAATAAAATAATTTATTAATGATTTTACCTCTTTTAAAATTGGTCAATTTTTGATGACTGTATCAGCTTGGCTGAGAAACTTGAGATAATTTAATTGCTATTCTATTCTTTTAGAAGATATAAAAACTGTTTTAATCAAAACAAACTTTAAATAAGTTGCTATTTTGATTTCCTTTGAAACCTTTTCCTTCCGAATGCCACGTGACTTAAAAAATATGGTGTGACACTAAAGTATTCTTCACACTTTCTTGATTACAGAGCAGCTTGAAAATACCAATCCTAGAAATTCAAAATTAAAAAGAAAAGTAAACCTCCTATTTTTTAAACATTAAATGTAAGGCTAGTGACACTGTTTATTTTTGAGATCTGTCTCAGAATATGAATTGTCATTAAACTCAGGTGTAACAGTTTGAATTTTGGGGCTTTTGATACTTCACAGTATATGGACTATACCTCTTGTGGACAGGGTCATACTCAACACAGCCTTTCTGTAGATTCAGGTTAAGTGTAGAGCCTTAAATATAAAAGCACCTTTGCACTTACTCTTTAGAAAATGAAGCCTTGCTGCTATAGTGATTTTACTTAGTAAGGGCATAAAAATAATTTTACAAAAATAAAACAAAAATTAAAAAAAGTTGTGTTGCTAGTCAGAATTATTGCTGTATCAAATATTACTGCTATACCAATCAAATTAGTATTATTTAATAATAGGTTTTTGTAAAATATTTGTCTAAAATAAATACAGGAATGTAATTTGCCTATGAAATACTCATTATTTTATTATTAAAATTAAGCTATGAAGAAGTATTACATAGTATTCAAGAAATAATTTAGTGCTCATGTAAAAACAAGAATATATATATATTTAATGCTGGTATAGAAATCTGCTCCTAGTCTTACAGTAATTTCCATTGATATTGATAAGTACCTCATATTTTTAAAAATGCAAATATCAGCATTTTTGCTATTTACCTGTAGCTACTGTTGTTCTATTTGCTACATTTCAAAAGAGCACTTAAGGACATACTTAATCCAGTATAGTGTGCATTTATGTATATGCCTAAGAGTATCTTAGAAGGTATAAGAGGTGTGCTCTTGGGGAAGTTGCTTGGGCTGTAAAATAAGGCTTCTCTGGAGCAAAGGTAGCAGATGTTGGTTGTGCTGTATTATATTTTCTGATTGGTGAGGGGTTTTTTCACATAGATTTTATACAGGGAAATATTTTGTTAAACTTTTAATATCTTTGATTTGCCATTACTGAAATGCATAATTTAAAAATACATCCAGCACAATACTTGCTCTGGGACTTGCATGTTTTTTTCAAAGAATCTAACACCATCAGAGCAAATGGTGGGTGGGAACACACTGATGCCACATCCTTGAACTCCTTTGTGTGTTAAGAACAATGTCTGTTTCAAACAGAACATATATCTTAAATAAACCTGGTAGAATTAAAGGGGATAAAAATTAAGAAGACTGTAGAACTTGCCTGTTGAAATTAATCTTTTCTTCTGTGTGATGGGTGGCGGTGACAGTAATTTGCTGCTGTTTAAAAAGTGAGAGGAACGTAATGTGCGTTTTGGGGTACCAAAGTACGACTTTACCCAATAATCCTGTCATCAGCTCATTTATTGCTGGTGACTTTAAATAGTTCCCTGAGACCCCAGCGCGAATACCAGAGCAAAGTGGAAAAAAAAAAAAAAAAAAAAAAAAAAAAGGAGAGAGGACTCGTAAAGAAGAAGTCATAAAGTCTGGAGCTCTCGCCAGATTTCCTTTGGAAGGTGAGGTGTGGCCGGGCTGTGCGCGGAGCTGCCGGAGGAGCGGCCGCCCTCCCCGCAGAGCCAGCCCCGGGCTGGCCGGGGGCCAGGCAGCCAGACGCCAGCTCCGGGCTCCCAGCGCTGGGAGAGGCCGCCCGGCCTCCCCATACAATGGCATTATCTGGGGCCAAGCAGCGCCGCAGAAACCCTCGGTGCTTCCTGTCCTCGGAGCCGCGGCACGGAGTGTCCGCTCGGCAGCGCTGGGTCGCCAGTCTCGCTGTATAAATGTCTAAAGCCACCTCTTTCCTGGGATTTACAGACACTGCATGCAGTAATGCATTGTATTTTTAGTCTCTGCTGTCATGATCGACAAGATCATGAGTCACGCAGGGAAAGAGAATAAATTTCTATTTCAGGTTCTAAAACAGCAGCAGAATCTTCTAGTAAAAAGTATAGGAATTCTGTAATAATCTAACACTTCCTGGTAAAAAAGGTCAATTTTCATTAGGTCTAAAGGGACAATATTTAAAATCAATTCTTCTGTTTGGCTTAATTTTAATTACAGTAAGGATTTGAGAAATTTTAAGAATCGTTTAAAGTGAACTATCTTATGGGTTGGAAAGGCAGAAGACCTACTGAAATATACCTCTTATTTTGCCTGTCATCTTTAAAAAAAAAAAACCCTGAGAGTAAGTCCAATATTGTTTTTCATGCATGTTTCTGACTTGGTTTTGTCTTGTGCTCTTGAGATATATTATGTGCCCACTGGTGGTGAGAAATAATGTGATCCCAATTTCAGTAAGATGTTAATAAAGTATTAGCAACTGGGTTATTAATAGTTAATAAACATTTCCATTCATTTTAATGTAGAAAATTAGTATCTGTTCAGTATTAATGCATTTTAAAGACACAGTTGTTTCAGAAAATATAATTTATTATATATATACATATGCATGTGTGTCTGTGTCTGTACATGGCAAGAGTCTCCCAGTTTCATTTAAATTAGGTATGTGTCTGGCAAAGTATCTTCCTGATGGAATGAGGGAATAGGCACCATCAATAGTAGTTAAAAAGCTTAACTTGTTGCTTTGATTTCTGTGCAATAACTGAATCTCATGGTGGAAAGAAAGAAATATCTTTCGTGCTTACTAGTACTTAGTCTTAAATATTTCCTTACATAAGCAAGGGCATGTCCATTATGTTAAGTGGAATATAGAAAGGGGATAATTCACATCTCATGAAGTACAACAATTTTATTAAGACAGTAGCTGTAGTTTAGGTAAGGTCTAAAATGTCGACACTGGGGTTGTGTAACTGTGAGATGATAAAGATATATAAGCTATAAGTTTTAAAATGTTTCCTTTTTTTTCCGAAAAGAGGCCATTATATTCATCATTCTTACCAGTCAGGGTAGTGCATTCCTCATAAGATGACATGGTTTTGTCTACATAGTTTGACTCAGACGGCATTATTTGGAGGAGAGCAGTTTTGTGTTAACACAGGTAAGTTTACCAGATGACACCAAGGATCTCAGTTTGACATACCAAAGAAACAGAAAGGAATTTGTCATGTTTATACACTGTTTAATGGCCATTATATTTTTTATTTAATTCTTCTGTACTTTTCTTTGCACTTTTTATCTTAAAATGAATAAATTACTGGCTTTCTTCTATCTCAGGGAAGTTTTAATAGAATTTCAAGTGTAGAAGGTATCCTGATATCAGAAAAACAATTGCCATATAGTTGAATATATTTGCCATATAGTTATCACTTGATCACTGGCTAAATCCCTAATTCTGTTTACAGAAAAGAAGGTTGCAGTTGTTTTTCTATGCACTGGGGATATGCCAGTCCCTCCTTGTACTGATTCTGGTAGCTAAAACAATAGGATTCAGATTATTAAAATCAACTTAATAGATATACAATAAAATGTGCACATAAGAGTTAAAGCAAGACCAAATTGAGGTACTGCTTGTTCTAAATTGATGGTGAAAGTCCTGTGATGTTTTGTCAGTTATTTCAGTGTGACCTGCTAATGTGATCTTGCTCATTGATTTCATTAATGGGGTTTTTTTACTAATTTTTCTACTGGACCCGTAGTAGGACAAATATGATTTTTTTTTTTTAAGATTTTAAAAAGACAATTTGTCTTTAATTTTCCACAGTCCTGTTGGCTGAATTGGAATGAATAAAGTACAGAAAAATAGTTTCTTCATACATTTTAGTTTTTCAATTTCCTTGATATGGAAATGAAGCCCTTAAATTAATCAGGTGTCTTCACATGTATTACTGGTTTACTGAGAAGTCATTCTTGTGTCTGGATCTGCACATGTAACCCTCCCATCTGTACAAAGCTAACTGTACTTTTAGAGTCGTATGTGTGCCAATAAGATCAGGCCCTTCAGCTTGGTTTAAGTTAACTTTACTAACAAAAGGTAAAAAAAATGCCCACCATTTTCACACAAAAATTTTGTCAGGAACTTCTTTCACACACTGTTACTGATGGAAGTGTAGCTTCTACACTATCTCCATCAGACCACTCAGTCCCCCATTGTCAAGTGCCAATTTGAATGTTAATTTTTTTGCAGGTTTCATTACAAAAATCAGAAGTGTTTATAGCTACCAGAATATTGGATATAAGTGAACATTTTCAGTAAAGAATTTGTCCATACCAAAATTCCGTGTATTCTTATTTGTTTTCTGTAAAGTGTCTAAAATATAATCTGAATATCCACTGGAGAACAGTTCATGAAGTCACGTCTGTGGCTGCTTCTGGCTCACCAGGTAACACACAGCCCTTGTATGATTCTTTCCCTTGTTTATGAAGTTTGGCATAATTTTGTTCTGATTTTCTTCAGTATGAAGACTTATGATGCTTCCTTTCTTATATGACGACTTAAAGAGAGCTTATTCACTGGTCAATGAAATTCTTCCCTCTTGCATTTCTGTCAGTGCACCCATCTCATCTATGCATAAACCCCAACTGTTGTTCTTTGGATCTTTGTTTTACTGTGTGATCACATGATATTTACAAGATCTATAGAAAAATACCTGTGTGGCATAAGGGGGAAATGGTACTTATCTGAATAATTAATGTACATTGATCAGATTACAGAAACATGAATTTTAATTAAGGACAACTAGTTTTCTTTTGATCCATCTGCAGAGCCCATTTCAATACATGAATTGTATTTATGACTACATCTCTTTCTTCTGTCTATATATGTCTTTAGTCCTTTCTGAAGATGGCATGTTTTTTCATTTAAATGGACTGAAGCTTATTTTCATGTTGCTAGTTTGGGAACTGATAACACAGGATTCAGCCACTTCTTACCTGGAAGCTTAGTTAGTCCTAGTAGCTGATGTTGAAATTTGTGTTTTGGGATGTATTGATATCTGGCTTATGCTGTTTTAAACTGATCCTTGTCTGTCAACACAAGCCAAAATTACACTTTGATTGTCATGCAGATACATGTTGTGACTGCCTTTATCCCTGTATAATATTTACATACAATATTTTCTAATACATTTCAGTGCATTTTTTAGCTATTGGTTTAAATATTTAGCTAGCAATAAAGGACAATCTGATCCATTAGATCTGACAGCTCCATATGATATGCTAAAACTGATCTGAGGTTTATGCAAGCTTAGTTTTTGCAGGATAAACAGATATGGGGGAAAGGAATGGGGAGAAAAGGGTATGGAGGCATCAATGAAGACTTAAAACTCTGGACAGGGAAAATCATAATTTTGGATGGGAAGGATAAGGAATCAGCTCATATTTCAGAGAATGAGAATAAAGACATGCCTGAGAAAGTGGGTTTCAGGGGCTATTGAAGATATGGGTGGACTACAGACAGATATAAGTCTCTCTTGGTCTCATTCTGCTGAAACACAGGATCTTTACCTTTTTGACCACTTCATGACTTTTTGTTACAGTCTTCTATTGGCCCTGATTTCCTGGGCTGCTGGGAGGAATTAATAGAATAGATTCCTACTGTGAGGAAAAGGTAGTAATATTTTTGAATTATTACTTATATCTGCATTGCATGCACTTCAATAGCTGTTATAAAAGTGGTCAGACTTTGCATATCGCACCTGCATGTTGTCCTTGGTACAGCAGCATACAGCATTGTGCTGTAAATTTTCACAAAGATTTCCACAGATGTGTTGAAATCACTGGTCATTAGAATCATAACTTCTGGTTTTAAAGGAAGAGCTTGTATAATACTGCTTGAGACCCTCCCTTGAAATATCAGATTTGTGTGATTGTCAGAACCTTTATAGACCTGAGAATTACTCACTCCTAAAGTAAAATCAGGAAGGGATGACATCAGACATTACTATTTTCGGTCAGTTAGGAACTGAAAGATTTTAGTAAGAAATTGCAGGAATTAAAAATATATTTTTGGAAAAAATAGTTATGCAGTTCTTGTGAGATCCCATGACTACAAACAATTTAGTTTGTCAATTTTTGGGATGTTTTGATGTTTGTGAGGTCTCCTGTTTTCATGCTACTTCCCATATCCAGGTCAAGGACAAGAGTGAAAGGCAATCTTCATGTGACTGTTGAGATCACTTTGAGATGGTTCCTGTGCTTAACCAGTGTCTGACTAAGTTATTATCATAAACACATCACTATAAATTAAGATGAGAAAGAATGAGGGAATAAAGGGAAGAGGAAATGACTGAACTCAGATTTCTGAAAATGCTTCAATAAAACAAATCTCAGTGTATGGCGACAGAATTCTTGAAACTACTTTCAAATCTCTACTCCAAATTTATCTCTAGTGAAAATCTGAACTTGGTAGTGTCCTGTTATTTGTGAATTTGGCCACAAGCTTTAAACAAATCCATTTCATACCTCCACCCTTTCCTCTTAAATGTCCCTCCTTAAAATACACCACTTGCAAAAGGCTCATAATATCCAGCTACCATGAAGGGATTTGTTTGTCAGTCTTGTAATTGATCTGTAAATACAGCACATGGTAAGATTAAAAATAAACCAGCATAGCACTTGACTATAATACTTAGTCATTTCCGATCAACTTTTCCATAAACATATGTTTATTTTATGCTTTGCTTCTTGGACTGTGCATGCAAATACAATGTGTGTTGCAAAATTATTCTTAGAAGGATACTTAGATTATAAGATTTTGGGGACAGCAGTTTTGTCTCCATCTACTGCTTTATGAAGCACTAAATTGAAATTAATATTTACTGAAATTATTTGAAAGAATGGTAAAAAACTTTAAAAGCTACGCAAAAACTTTCAAAAATATTTGCTTTAAGAGAGTTTGGGTTTCTTGGTGGAAATATTGAAATGTGAGGCATTTTAGAGAGTCAGTTAAATGTGATACATTTGGGTACAACTGTCCTATGCCCATGCAAAGGACAGAACTGAGGTCCTTTAATGAAGGAACAGGGAATTTTCTTATCTGCCTAATGCTGTGCAGATTACATTAAAGAAAGGGTAACTGGGGTTTATGCCTGTGGTTGTATCACTGAAATACAACACACTGGGAATTATTCATGCCAAGGTTGTATAATAATTATATGGTTGTATAATTTAGGATATTTAAAGGTCTGGGAGTAGTTGTGGATACCACATCCCCTGGAAGTGTTCCAGTATAGGTTGCAGAGCTTTGGCCAACCTGGTCTAATGAAAGGTGTCCCTGCCTGTGGCAGGGAGCTAGGTGAGCTTTAAGGTCCCTTCGAACTTAAACCATTCTATGTTTCCCTGCTTCTTGGTACTTCCTAAATATGACTCCAGGCTGGTCTAGAAGTATGACAAATATGTTATTTAGCCAGGTGCTAAATGAAAATTAATCTCTTTTACTTTGTCTGAATGTATTCTGTCATTTTAAAAAGGACCTTCCAATTGTAATTGGTAAGCATACATTTTGAATTATTAAAGCTAGCTTTTCCTGTCTAGGTCTGCAAACCTGTAGAAGCTCAAGCTACTATCTGTTTGGACTGACAGTTGATACAGTTTTCAATATATTTTATCAATTGCTATTTTAAACTCTTTGTTTTGTAACTGAAAGCATTTCTGCAAGCAATTGCAGAAAGTAAAAAAGTAACTCATAACTGCATATTTGGATAGAAAATTATACATTTGGGACTGTGCTGTACAAGGA
This sequence comes from Corvus kubaryi, assembly GCF_017639235.1. Taxonomy (NCBI): domain Eukaryota; kingdom Metazoa; phylum Chordata; class Aves; order Passeriformes; family Corvidae; genus Corvus; species Corvus kubaryi. The sequence goes on along the minus strand of NW_024581098.1, from coordinate 586,289 downwards.
TTAATACATCACTCAAATGTGGAGAAGCATTATATGATTTGCATTGCAAATCTGTGCTTTGGCTGGATGATGAACATAGAGATTTGCTTCAATTTAATACAAGGAAAGTCTAGATAATCCAGTTACACTATACCAAGTTGGGGCCGTTTGTCCTGGAGAAGAGAAGGTTACGTGAAGGCCTCACAGCAACCTTCCAGTGTCTGAGGGGCCAGATAGGGACTCTTCATCAGGAGCTATACTGACAGGACGATGAGTGAGGGGTACAACCTGAAAGAAGGGAAAGTTAGGTTAGATGCATGGAAGAAATATTTGCTGTGTGGGTGGTGAGAGACTGGAACAGGTTGCCCAGGAAGGTCGTGGATGCCCCATCCCAGGAAACACTTGAGATCAGGTTGGATAAGGCCCTGAGTACCCTGGTCTAGTGGAAGGTGTCCCTGCCCATGGCAGGGGGGGTGGGACTAGATGATCTTTAAGGTCCCTTCCAACCCCTTAACATTCTATGATTATGTCTTCAGTCTCACAGATATTTTCAGAACCTGAAATGGAGAGCAGGTGAGGAAAGGCAGTTCAGAGCTGAAGCTTCTAGGCCTCTGCTGTACATGCAAAACAGAGCATTTAAAATACTGCATTTCTGTGGGAAAGTATCTAAAAAGAGGGTTATGTGTCATACTAGAGGGACATTTTATTCTTTAAGAATTACCACTTTCCACCTTTGTAAAATGTTAAATGTCAGATCTTGTTCAACTTTAGTGGAGTTTTTTATAAGGTAGCATTTTTTAATCAGTGTCAATAAGTGCTTGCTTCTGTAGCATTAGTGTAAGTAAATTACCCATGTTTACCCTAAAATTGGTTCTGTTAAGTGCCTTAAGAGTTTTAAATTAACAAACACTTATAAACACATTCAACTGCAGCTTTAGATTAGTAATGCCACAGATACATTTTCAGGTTCATTGTGTATGTTGTAACTACAACCCAAAAGCCTGTGTTTAGATAATGCTTACTACGCAATTGTTATCCCAGACTTCATTTTTCAAAATCAATAAATTAGTCACAAGCACAAAAGAATGAGTGCAAAACAGAAAAATTTGATAGAATTAAATGCACTGTTATTTTTTTAAAGGTCTAGATGGAAAAATAACATTTACATACTAATGGGAAATGTCTCTTGTTTCACACACAATGTCATGGATGCTTACAACCTGGAGGGAGAATAGTATTTTAATAAAACTTTTGCTATTAATAGTAAGTTAATCTCTTCTTACATTTCAGCTTTAAATAAGAATGCAGTAATAGGAAGCAATGAAAAATCCAACCAGCAAGTTTGAAGAGCTTGTAGAATTGAGGTGATGATGAGTCTTAGACAGATAAGAAAATTCAGCACAAGATCGAGACAGAGATGGACAAATGCCAAGATAAACCAGTAACATTATACAGAGATAATATATCACTTTTTTCGTAGATCTACACTTATTCACCTTGGGATACTCCCAATTATTTTTAGGACCTTACTCATTTCCTGGATGACAGATTAGAGATGTTACATTGTTGAGTCCTTGTGAAAGTTATGGAAAACCCCTGTGTCCTTCTGCTTTCTTTAATCTCCTAGAAAATAGCTCATGTCTGCAGACTTCTAGTCTGAGGTCAAGAATTGTCCAGCATTTGAAATCAAATTAAGTAGGTTTGTCCACCTAAGAGTCATAGTAAATGTACTAAAGACCTTGCACGAGAATAGGATTTCGAAAAGGCCATGCAGATACTCTTTGCTATTCTTAGTAAGCAAGGTGGTTGCATGTTTCAACTTTCACCTTTAAACCAGAAATTGTAATAGCTGACCTTGAGCAAGATAATGTCATTACCAAAAATACGCTATTGTACAACACCTTTATCTTTAACGTTGTTATTTACAGCTAGATTTGAAAAGGCAATTTCACTTTTAAACATGTTGCATCGTCTGCACCTCTATTTCTTCTCCGGAGCTAAAGGAAGTTTGACAAAGGAATTGAAATTTCTTTGTTTATATTTGGAAAGTAGATTTCTGTAAAAACATGAGTAAGAATCCAAAAGCAAAATGTCTTATTTTATTGAATAGATATGCAGCTTGAAACAATGATTTTGGAAGAAGAGTAGTGTTGATTAAGGAATATCTACTGAAAACATCAGTGCATTCTTAAAAGAAAAATCTCAGTCTGAATACAAAGTTTAGCCTTTTTATATGGAGACTCAGATGCCTACAGCACTGAACTGACAATTATTTTTTATAGCATTCATGCAAACCACTCAACAGCTTTTCAGAAGGATTTTGCTCAGTACCATTGAATGAAGCAGCCTTCAGCACATCTATCCTGCATAGGTCAGATGCTGTTATTTTCTGTGGTTTGTAAAGTGCTAAGTATTTTATAGAAACTTACAGAGCTGGCAGTCTCACTCACTTTAGATGTGACAAAAAAGAAAGCAGTAAACAAAAGATGTTATGGGGAAGGAAAGTCAGAGGATGTGATTAAAAGATGTAGTAATGCAGGAATGCTTGACCTTGGCAGTGAAGTAATAAAAAAGTGCAAATCAAAACTCACATGTGCATGAAGATAATTTTATGTTTAAATTAGAAAGTGTCTTTAGATGAAGTCACAGGGAGTCTTCAGGGGTTTTTTTAAAATAAAAGTCCTCACCTTGACCTTTTAATTGATTACTCTCCTGTATGAAAAATGGCATTTAAAAAAAAAATCAAAAAGCTGTTTGACAGATGGAAGTCACTTATGTTCTTTGTGAAATAACAGACTGCAAAAGGGAGTGACAAACAGAGATATGTAGTACAATAAGGGAAAAGAAGATACTCCTACTTTACCTTTCCAGTAGCCTGCTGTAATTTGTCCCATAAAAACCAGATCTTACAGGACCTTTCTGCTCAGAAGTCACATTATAGTCACATGTACAGTTATTTTTAATAATTTTCAAAGCTCTCTCCCAGGGAAGGCTTTGGTTCTCCCCTGTGAATGGATAGTTGGAACAGAACTTTTCCCACTCATTATACAATGCCCCCAAGAAATTGACATGTATCAACAGTGATGCAGATAAAAGATACTAGCATTTTATTATTTTAATGCTTATAGATAGCCTTCCTTTCATATGACACACTGAAAGTTTTTCTCTATGACATTCCTGTCAAAACATTGCACACTGTCAGAATGTTGCAAGCACTTCAGGGGTATGAAGGTTTTCTACTTATTCAGAAAGACTTTTGCTTGATTTTGTGAAAAATTCCCTTTTATATAATTTGCATTTTAGACTAACTTGTGGTCTGTTAAAGGTTAAGAAAAATGCAGTTCCTAAAAGTATTATTTTTCCCTTTTATGGATGAGCACCAGGCTTTAAGACATCAGTGTAAATAGAGTTTCCTGTTCCAGGGAAGTTTGGCTACTGCAGGAGCCCAAAGGTCCTTTGGGAAAAGCTTGATAGGAACTATGAGTTGAATGTGACCTGAGGCTCCAGGAACCAAAGAGCCAGAACTGAGGGAAACACATTTCACAGCCCTTTTGTGCAATCTTAAGTCCCACAAGCACTTCTGGGAAAGTAAACCCTTCATCATACACACAGCATTTTTTTCTAGATGAGTACTTATGCTAATGGCCTTTAGAAATCATTCTGTTATCTGTTACTTCTTTCCTTGAAGCTCCCTGCAACTTCAAAAAAAAATCTGCAAATTTGCAGAAATGCTGAGAAGGAATAGGAATGCTAAAGGTTTCTCCATGGCTGGTAGGCATTGTTCAGGATCCAGTCCAAATGCAGTTTTGCATTCAACATTTTTAGTAATTTTCCGAAGAAATCAGGCTTGAATTCCTATATGAATTCTTTTCCATTAGAAATGCTAATTTATCAGAACTATGTGTTTGTTTATTCAGAACTCAGTGTGGCATTTTTTCCTTCTCCTTTGCTCACCTTCTCCCATTTACAGCAGAATTCGTGCATGTGAAGAAGGAAGGAGCAAAGCAAGCAGGGTGGGGGAGATGACTTACTGTGATGCAGAGCAACCAGCACACTTCTATGTTAACAAGGCTGCTTGTGTGAATATCACTTGACTGCATTTCTTTCTTCATCTGACTGAGTTTTAATTGGAACTCTGCCACAGATTTTCCAATATGACATGAAATGAATCATACGACCTTTAACTCTATATAATTTCAAAATGAGTAATAATAGTTGGTGGGTTTTTTTCTGTTTTGTTTTGTTTTGTTTCATTTTACTGGATGTGCTTTGGAAAACAAAGGCAATATCCCCTGTCTCTGAAAGTACTGCTGTAATGCAAATAATTGAAACATTAAAATAATTTGGAATACTTGATCACTCAATTGTTTATTTAATGTTTCCATTAATTTTCTTAGTACGGGTTTCTTTCATTTAGCACTATCGAAAATAATAGTTAAAAAATTAATTAACATTATTGAAAAACTCAATATATATTTTGAAAAAATAAAAGCAGATAAATTACATTAATTGAAGGGATTGGAGTGAAGTAATATGTTCCAACTTTTCTTCATAACTGCTCTTTGTGTTGCAAGAAGCTGTCCTTTGTAAGTCTGGAGAATAACTTCAATAACTAGATATTAATTCTGTTAGATTACCTCAATTTTGTAATGCTGATATTAAACAATTCTCCTTTTTTGTGAAATTTAATTTAAAAAGGAGTGTTCTCTCTCGTTCTCCAAACTTTGCATATATTAGGCAGTTTGTCTATAGGGGTTATTCATGTGAAGAAAAACATTGGGTGTGTGCTTTCTGAAGACCTCAGTAAATCAACAAAGCTATACATAGTACAGTCTGATGTAGTTACCAGCTGATATTTCTGCAAAGACACTCCAAATGAGAGAGGAAATTCTGAACTTCCTTATTATTCCAACATGCTGAGCTTGCTAGTCAATAAAAGATTTCCAAGTTTTATTTAGTATATTGGTGGCATTTGGCTGGTTCCAGTGGCAGGTATCCTTTGTTTCCTAGTTTTTTTTAACTATTAACTTTTCGTTAGTGTTGCATTTCTGAAACACTCCATTTTTATTACATGAGGTATAGCAATCAGGCTATTTCCATTTAAGCATCCCAACTACATCCTCTTTTGCCTGTTAGCAGAAAGCAGTATTTTACATTATAGTTTCATGGAGAGTGTGTCTGTTTTGTGTATGGAATTTGGAGAACTCTGCTTTCAGGATCTTGTTTCATAAAAGAATATTGAATGTAGAAAGGGGCGTTAATCATAAATATTGCATAGCTTTGGATTTCTCTTTTCAAGCTTTCATTCATGTCTTTCATGTCATCATAGTCAGCCAGCTTCTGCAAACCTAGGCAATCCGAGGTGACAAATAATGAAAAAAAAAGAAACAAACCAGGTTGATGGGAAAGAAATGTGGTTAGTAATTTAACAAAAAACTCTGTTGTATAACAGGGAATAAAACAAAAGCAAAATCAGAATACTCATGTTAATGGTTAGAAGGATCATACGATTAAATATATCACCTTTGACTAGAATGGACATATATTTAAACAAAATAAATGTATCAGCCTATTTCTAACACAGAAGAAAGACACAATTGAGAAAAATAATGCACATGGATGTGGCTAAGATGTCATAGGAAAGCAACGGGCGCAGAGTGATTAATAGTGGAACAGACACTCAAAGAGACAGATCTAGTGGAAGACTGTCTCTTACCTGGAAGGAAGATAATTGTTCTAAATCTGGTATTTAGCTCCCACCTCTGCTCTCTGGGGTGCAATTTTCAGCTCTGTGCTGGGGCAGGGTATCAGCAAATTCCCAGCTGTGTAACTGTCAGCCAAGCACATGTACATTTTTGCATCCTTTTTTTTCCTGCTTAGTAGATGTGACTCCATTTAAAAAGCAACCTTGTTTTGTTTAGGGCATAAAGGTGTTAACAACATCTTGAACTCAAATTAAGATTTTGAGATGACAGAGTCAGGATATATGAGAAGACATGGAATGGTATTCACGGAACTTTCCCTTCAAAAGTGTAAAGACAGTTTAGTTTTTCAGGCATGAAAACATCCTAGAATTGTTGTCATGGCAAAAATTAAAGTTCACTCTGTAAGTTAACTGTTAGATTCTTCTTGTTAACTTATCCAGTGAATAGTTCATTTTCATTTCCTTTTATTTTATTCCTTCTCAAATTTAAAAGCAAAACACTCCTTTTCAATTTTGTCAGACAGAAGAGCAGTTAGTACCTTTGTGGTATGTTTTGATGTTATTGATATAGGTGCTCCAAAACAAACAGCAAATTTCTGAAGTTGGAAGCTTTTCAGGATTCTGTGTATGCATTGCAATCCTGGATAAAGGCATGTTTGGCTAAATCTGCTTATCTTTTACACAGATAGCCTGGTTGGAATTGCTATACAGCATTGTTGCCAGGTATTTCTGAAGCAAGAATGTACATACATTGTTCATAAACTGTTTGGATTAAAATTCAGTAATCTTTCTCCTAAACAGTCCTAGAAAAAGTTCTTTATCAGAAAATCATACCAAACAATAAAGCTTGTCAGAGTTCAAGAAGGTAGCATTTGATCATGGGGGTCCAATTTAAAAGCTGTTTTTCATAACAATGTGTGTGTTAGAGTATAACATTTATTGAAGCAGAGCTGAAAGACTTCTGCAGAAGTGAGTCTTGACCTGTCAGGTTCCATGATACCTGCAGAAAATATATTCTGTTTGCATAACTCTGTGATTTCTACTCCTTAAACACAATTTTCTACGAACTTCTCCTGTATTAATGCCTAGTAGAAAATAAATCCTGTGGATTTTTTACTGTTCCATTTTCACACTATTTTTTATAAATCTGGTACCAAATATTTCATGTTGTTCTTGGTCATATACAGATTCTCCAGGGAAGGGGTGTTCGAGCAAAACAGACTATAAAATGAAACTGTCTGTACCCTACTCTGGGCCACCATGGTAATCCTACAGCTTGAGAGAAATTAGCCATGTCTTTTAAGAACTATCACTTAGAATTAATCTTCTACGTTTCATCATCTGGGACACTGAGCTCCCTTCACTCCTTCAAAGATGCAGTGTGTGTTTTCTTATTCCCATACTGGCGTAAAATAAACAAAATTCCATAAATGTACTATTTCAATGTCAATTTCATCTGTTTCAACAATAGCTGTTGTGTGCTTCAGATGTTCTTTGCAGTTAAAATCATCACTGGCTTGATTCCAAATATCTGAGGGTGGTAGGCTGAAATAAAATTCAAACATAGAGCCATAGGATTCGGCCAAAGCCATGTTTTTATGTGGCATTGATCTCTCTAGCAAGTGGAAAAAGCAATGATTGATGCTGTGAATGTATCTGAGTGTACCTGCCTAAGTACAACAGTGAGTTCTTAAAACTGTGACTATTACCGGAACTTTTTTTTTAGTTACTGCACTCACAAATTCTTGGAAGCATTCTTGGTGTGCTCTGGGTAAAAAAACAGACAAACAAAACACTTTATTTTTAGGAGAACTAAAAATTCTCCCTAGAAATTTCTATGCAGTAAATCAAGCTGGTATCCTTTCTAAATAGTCAACAGCATCCTGAATGCCAATGTATTCTTCCATCATACTTACTCCTATTCATCCATCTTCTGCAAAATATGACTTTTTCTAATTCACAATTATATCATCACAGGCCATTTTCTTTTCTTTGATTCCTCCAATTATGGGAAGCATGAGAAAGCTGACCTTCCCTTTCCTCACCCTCTTCATTGTACATCAGAAGCTGATATTTTTGTCTGCTGCAGTTCAGACAATGTCAAAGTGGAGGGGATCAAAAAAAAGAGAAAAAGAAAAACAATAACTAGGGCTGTCTGCCCATCCTTCCACTGTGAGAACAGGGAGGGCCTGAGGCAGTACTTTTCGTGGGACAGGATTTCACCAACACTTAGCAAATTTAAAAACTATTATTTTGATACCTCAGTAAATGGAGTGGTTTTGTGGGGGAGACTTTTAGAAGCACTTCTCAGTTATGCATTACTGTACAAAGAACTGGTGCCAGTGAAAGAAACCTTTTTGTTTTAAGTACAGATATGAATGCAAACAAGGCTTTGGCTACTAATACTCAGATTCACAAGCACAGTTTTAGAGTCCTATATTGAAAGGTTGGCTGATACATCTGGGCATATATTTTAGTGCTGTGAATTTCTCATTAATTGGGTTTCTGTAGTGTTATTTACTTTGTTAGATAGTGCTCTCTATTTGATGTCTGTGGTTGTTCATCTTGGAAAGAGGGATGAACTACTTGAGTAGAAAAATGGTACCAATTTCCCAAAATTTTCAATAACATGAAAACCAGTTTTACTGTTATTTTACCATTTGATGATAATTAGGCTTTTTGGGAGGTGTTGTGCCTGGAATGCTATATAATTGCATCTTTCATTGCTTTGCTGAGAATTTTTTTTAACTGTTCTAAAATGTGTGTCTAAAATGGTAGTTATACATTAAGGTATAAGGTAACTTCAAAGACAGTTTTAAGAAACACAGGGTTAAATTTTCTTTATCTCTGTCACAAAGTTTATTTCTTGATTCTGAAGGAATTAAATTGATAAATGCAGTGCTCAGGTAGCACCCTGTGACTTTTTAACCCGGGTTCAAAGCTTCTCTTGTGGTTCAGCTCCCTCAAAGAACCTTTGATGTTCTTACATTCGTTCACCCCTCATTTGCTATTGTCTTAAGTATTTACCTTCTGGAGTTTATTTAGGAAAGGTATTCTAAAATGCAGCAGTGTATCTTAAAGCAAAACTGTGGTAGGATAGAGATGCTTACAGAGATGTTAATTGCCTGTGATCTGTCATGTACTTACATACGAATTGCAAGGTCTGTACTAAACATATATGATTCTAGATTATTAAATGGGAGGAAGAAAGTGTATGTTTCCTTGAAAGATATTTCTGTAATTTTCTCTTTGGGATGGTTTTCAAATTTTAATTTGAAAATTTGATTTTCAAATGATTTGATTTTAACTTTTTTAACTCCAACATTTGGGTTAGAAAGAAATCCCTGAAACTCATTTGAAAAAAAGGCTTTTCAGAATATACTTACTTTGTGTAGCCCTTATAATTTTAAATATTAGTTTTTCACAGCTTTCTGTGAGCAATTAGTGATATGTGTGTGCAAAAGATTTATTATGTTCCATTCACTGGAAATGCTAAATACCTCATGAGGCATTTGATATCAAAGCTGACTGGAACATCTCCCTTATCTTCATCACAAGGCTGACCAATGCGACTAATGTACGTTATGCATGAGGTGGAAAATTAAACTAGGAAGAAATAGCATGATCTGAGTGTGCAATGCAAAATCAGAATTGCACAGTTACGATGTTTTCTCAAGGGGAATACTGCCAAGAAGTTATTTGTTTGCATAATTCCTGGGTATAAGATCTACTTATTCTATTTTATTTTAGAAATGCTTTTTTACAACCCCTAAACAAACTAGGCTGTATTATTGAATTGAAATGCTAAAATGAAGATTTAAATATAAAATGAAGACAAAATATCAAGTTTTAATGTCAAAGATAAATATTAGAATAATTTTTCATTCCATTCAGAAAACTTAAGGCCAGAAGGAACTTCAGGGACTGACTAGTCTTCCCCTCACAGGTTGTCCAGGCAGGCTGTGGTGTCTTCATCCCGAACAACTGGCTCTAGGTGGCTCTACTTGAGCAGGAGAGTTGGACCAGATGACCTCCAGAGGTCCCATCCAGCCTCAACCATTCTGTGATTCTCTGACCTGAAGGAAAATCAGCTGTAGGTGTGCCATTTTTAACAGATTTGTCAACCTGATTTTAAAATGTATTTGATCTCTATTTATAAAAACTGGAATGCTTTATCCATAGGCAGCATATTGCAACACTTCCCTGTCTTCAGCTTCTTTGGAGCATTTTACTTATCATGGTAACTAAATTTTACTTATCATTGTAGCTAAATTTACTTATCATTGTAGCTAAATTTTTATTATTGCGGATTAAGTAATGATTTTCTGTCCTATCCTCAGTGGATATTAATCTCTACTGCATCAACTGTCTAGGGAGGTAAAAGCTCTCATTTTGTCTTTTTGAAGGTTGCTCACAGGCTGGAGAGAACATGCATAGCTACATAGCCCAGTGTGGTGGGTTTTTTCACTTCCTTTCAGCAGCACAACATTCTTGACTGGTGTTTACCTGTCATCTACAATTACCCCTCAGGACTTTTTTCTTTATTACTGCTTCTTACTTTTATGTTCTTGATCTTTAATGTAGATTATTCCAGCCTTACTAAAACACCTTGCATTTGTTCATGTTGAGTTTCATCTTACTATGTTTGGGCCATTCATGTAAATTTCAAGATAATTTTAATTAGTCATGTTCTTGAAATTTCTTGAAGCCTCTCCTCACTTTCTAGAAGTTTGTAACTGTAATAAATAAATGCCCTCTTCAGTCAGCTTGGGAAAAAGTTTATTTTTACAACTGGTTGATCCAAATAAAAATTTAGTCTAGAAATCCTTCCATTTGATAGTGAACCACTGATAAAGAATCTCCGATTTTCGTTTTGCAAAAAAAATATGTATAAAAAATTTACTGTTGAAATTCTTCTCTGTGTGAGTTCTGCTACAGAGGAAAAAAGATATCTGTGAAACTTAGTGCAAACAATGTGTATCTCTAATGACTATACATATTTATAGAAGAGGGATTCAAAATTTCTATGCAAATTATATATAAAGGAACTTTTATATGTAGCTGTATGTAGTTGTTGCTTGGAGGGGGTATATCTGTAGTTTAGTAATTCACAACTGGAGTTACTTAAAAATGCCAAATAAAAAAAAACACCTTTTTTTTTCTCTTGGGGGTTCTTCCTATTTCTCTTTAACAAACTATTTCAAATCCCTTAGTTAAGAGCCTGAAATAAGGTCATATGAAGTCACTGTGTAAGCAAAACTGTAAAGAGCCAAAAGAAGTTATGTAAATTGGAATTTTACCCATACTTAGTCAACAGTACTTAGACAGCAGTAGAGTAACTATAAAAAGTTAGCTGACTATTCATTATTTGCTAGTTTGCTTTTCTTGTAATCAGAGATGTTGGTAGGCTTTTAAAATCAGTCTTCAGCTTGCCATTGTGCTTTTGTAGTGAAAATAATGGGAAAAAATAGCTACACTAGTACTGGTTATGGAGTCAAATGTAGTATAAAATAAATACTGGTTTATATCCTATAGTGTATATATGTAATATAATGCCAATTTTGTTTCATGTGCATTGTTTGCCACTTTGCAGTTTTCTAGCATCAATATGAAAAAAGGTGATTAAGCTTAAAAGAAAGGAGAGTTAAGCTGCAGTTCCAGAACAGCTCACAGGATGCACAGTAGAAGGGAAGGTTTGAGTTCCTCATGACTCAGTTTCTTTTGGACTATTGGTTGACCCTTTTCCCGAATGTAATCAACCTGTTATTGCTAATCCCTGACTAGGCACCCTACCAAAGACAAATCTGCCATGGACTCCTAATGATGCTCTGATTCTGCCAGAGTTTTAACAGGAATGTGGGAGAAAGGTAGCCTAAAACCAGTGTCTAAGTTCAGCATGGAACTGTGCTTAAAACTGGAGAAGGGAAAGGGAGGAGCACATGATCCATGGCCTCCTTCTGCTCTGTTGTGACTCTGGACAAGTTAGGTAGAGCATTTGTTTCTCCTGAATTCCCAAGGTCTGGAAAAGTGTTGACAATGCTGACATATCTTTGTAAAGCATTTGTTGGGTGAAAAATAGTATTTAAATGCCCTTTGGAGTAAGATGATATTAAAAAAAAAAAAAACAACCTGGGTTAGGAATAAAAGGCATGAATTTTTTTTTTCAGAATGTCCTTAGTTACAAGGTAAGAGCAGTAGGCAGAGGACTGATAAACATCACTTTTAGCAGATCATCTAGTGTTTCAGCCACATAGGAATTCTCGAGGAGAGTTGTATCTCCTTAGTGTCTTGCCTTAGTTCTTAATACAATGACCATTTAAAATAATGTCCCATTTAACTTGTGACATAGAGTTGAAGCTGCAGCTGCTTCTGTGGTCTTGGTCTGCACAGTTCTAGACCCTTGAAAATCTTCTGAAATGGTAGCAGTCAGCTTCTTCCTTCCTGGATCATTCTTCTGTTATACATGCAGTTATTCCATGGAACTAGGGTCTGGCCAGAGCTCCTCCTCTTAGGTTTACAAAAAAAAAAAGCATTTAAACATTTGGAATCAAGAACTTTAGGGTTTTAATAGTCTGTTGTTGTGGAATTTATAGAATTGGTTTTGATTTGTTACTTTCTGGAGAACTGTCTTAATACTACTAACCTCAAAACCAGCCCTTCTTCTAAGATTCAAGCTGGTTATCCATTTTTTAATTACTTTACCAGACCAGTGGATAATAATTAGTTCTTGAAAGCAAATTTTCCCTAGTGAATGTAAAGCACCTGTAAAGCAGCTAGGAGAGATATATTGATTCTGGCTGGAAATTTAAAATGCAACCTTGAACACTTTGTGATCTTCCCAGTGATATGTCCAAATTACTTCTGGTGCCAAGCATTGTATTTAATCCACATTATTATTTAAATTCTTTCTGTTAAAATATATATAATTAATTATTTATTAAGTTCTATCACTAGTATTTGCAGAGCTGGTATCTCTATGAAATTTTGTCATACAGCTGTCTTTCTATTCACCTCTTTTTTCAGTATTGTAAGGTAGATTCTGACCTACAACTATATAAATAATGATTTTAATGCATGACTATTCTGTGCATGAAATCACAATACATGTATGTGAACCTATAAACTCTTGTTGTGTGGGTAAAATGAGCAATAATCTGTGCTTTGTGAAAGCAGCCAATAATCAGCAGTCTGTGTCCTTGTCTGTATAACAGAGGGGTTTGTTTTAATCCTAATTACGTATACATCTTGGACATCTGGATACTTCAGCATTACATTTGAAGTTTTTGTAAACTGTGCCATTGTAGCTATCTAAACACCCACTGCTTAGAGAACTATATTAAAATCCTCTTAGTGTTTTACTATAGCGCTGTAAGAAAAAATACATGTCCTATACCTCTTCTCATCACTATGATTTTAGTCCAATCAATTCAACATGTGAAAGTACAGGGAAAGCTGGGAAAGTATTTCTGCAAAGCCTGTGCAAGTAATCTTCTGCTTCTGTTTGAGACAGCATCTGAACATATATCACAATCCACCAGTTTTCAAATACAGATGTCTTAAATTTCTATTTTATTGAAAATCACTAGCAAAGGAAGAATGGTTTTGAGCACTTTTTCTCTTTGAATAATAATTCATGCTTACTAATCACTTACAGGTAGCTATGAGCAGTAGTATTCGGTTTTGCTTAAGGAAATTTTGAAACAGGAAATTTGAAATTTCTCATTGAGCCAATGAAACAAAAGGCTGTGGTTTACAAAGACATGCATAAAATCAGTAATCATACCACCAAAAGATCTGTAACTTAACTCTTTATTGTAAAAATTACCTGTTGAATATATTTTCTTTTTGTGTGTGCTTAACAGTAAGAGCTTTCTTTTGAGACATAAACCCTGTATGCACCTGTCAAAGGGATTTCCCAGATTCCATACTCATTCCTGTATGTAACCGAGTAAGTGAATATCTTTATTTTATCTTCTTGTTTCAGTTTCAGATTAATTTGGTGCTGATGCAAAGTGAAATTCTGATAGGCTGGTGTCTAGCCAGTGCTGTGTTGGGGTTCAGTATCTATGAAGGACCAGTGAGTACTCATTAACATGGAACCCTTCCAAAGACAGGTGATAGAGCCAGCCTTAGTTCTGTAATCACATCTTTAAATAAAAATCAGTTGACCATATTTCAGGATGTTTCTGAAGATACAGGCTGCAAAGAAAATTCTAAGAATTGGTTTTAAAAAAATTGGACAGCTGTTAATTAGCAGCATATGTACTACTATTACTTACCCAGATTAAATTTTTGTTGCTTAGATTTTGTTATTGAATTCATCTGACAAGTAGCAAAAAATGTGTGGCTGCACTATTGCAAAACTGAAAAGGAAATTTTAAAAGTGATTGCACTCACAGATATGCCTTCTATGGAAGGGAAATAGTCAATAGGTCTTGATTTTTACTTGTCAGTAGTTCGGGTCTGTGCTGTGGCATCTACTGACTGCTGGTTCACAGTATCTGAAAAGTGCTGAGGAAATGTATTAATCAGTGATTAAGAAACAAACATGAAGAACACAGAAGATACTAGAAGCAAAAGTAGTAACTTAATAATATTTCATTATATTGAAGGAAAAAAAAGGACAGATACCAGAAGGTATGAAACTGTAGGTAATCTTCTAGTGCCAGAAGCACATGCTTGCTGATGTAACTATGTCTTCACTAGCAAGATTTTCCTGTTTAGATAGGCAACAGGGGAGTTATGCTGTTGAACAGATCCTGTGTTTCCGGGGCCAAAGATTAAAAAAAAATCAAAAACAAAAACCCAAAACAAAAAAACCAAACCACCTAGCTACACAAAACCCCCACTTTTACAACTCTGTCAGGTTCTGAAAGCTGCCAAGGGACCTCTGTATCATGCCCTGTTCCAAACATTGTGTGCACACACAGTCTGACCCTGGAAGGAGCTGCAGGTCCTTCCTGAGCAGGACATGTTCCAGTGTTAGCTATGAGCTCAGACTTAATTCTGTGCTTAGTTGAAATGCAAATTATATTACTTAAGTTTTTCCATTGGACTTTAAAGAATGTATGAGATACACTAACATATTAGAAGGCTGGTTCTCCCCTTGAGGAAAGGTAAAGTGAGAAGGGTCTTTCTTTGAAATAATTTTATTTTTCTATTGAAAAAGCAATAGTTTTCTTGCAAGAATCTGTGTATTGATTTGTTTCTTAATCACTGATTAATACATTTTTCTCAGACACATCCCATTTGAAAGTCTAATGCAGTAACTTCTTCAATAAATAACATTTTGTGCTGCAGAAAGTACTAATCGAGCAGCTACAAAAACCCTTTACACTCTGTCCTTTCCTGCTCACAGTGTGTCAGTGTGGCTCCCTTACCTGGCAGCTACTCCTCCCAGCAGCTGAAGAGTTTTTAGCGGGGTAGTCCTGAGGTCCCAGCAGATCGACTGTACTACAAATGTTGGCTTTTGGGGAAAATGGGCTCCCTCTGGTGATTGGTGAGTGATTGTCAACTGAACTACCTTCGTGGTTTGGGTTGTCTTAGTTCAGATTTTATTTTCAAACGGTGCTCTCACGGTACTTGAGCACTCACGTGTGCTGACATATAATGTGTTCCTAGCAACTGTCAACACTAGTCATCCTTATTTCCTGGAGTGGCAGAGGGCTTGCAACATAAATCTTGCAACTTTTCACCAGCTGGGAGGGAAGGCTAGAAGATTGCTGCAAAGAGATGGCCATGGAAAGTTAGGTATTTCTGTTGTGTCAGACAATTTTGGTGTGCTTCAGTTCCAACTCTGGCCTTTGTGGTTGCTAATATTTCTTAGGCATTTTTCCTTTTATCCTGTGCTGAGTGACTTACTACCTTTACTTTTTGCAGGACACTGATGTGAAGCAAAGAAGCATGAATGTGCTGTCCTTTTGTGGCAAGTGTATTTACACACATGTAAACCCAGAAATTAAAGCTTTACAGTAATCCACCTTGCTTCTTCAAACCTCTCCAGGCTTTAATGGTAGAGGTCTGTTGACACTATAGTGCACCTAGCTCTACACAAACTGTCTCCTAAACAAGACTTGACTAAATTTTAAAAACCTGAAAAGGCCGTTAAAGCAAGGTTTCTGAATTAAATGTTCATGCAACATTTACATATAGAACTCAGTTAAACAGGCATCCTATCTTAATGGAACAGGTAAACTGGAGATAGCTGGGTAGAAATCGTCTTAGATCTTGCAGGTTGTTTGCAGTAGGAGTGAGGATCTCTAGTCCTTGATCTAGCTACAGAGAAAGTTTATTGAAATTCCTGGTCTTCTTTTTTTAAGTTTTCCATTCTGTGTGATAACCGCTCTCTCATCCTTTCAGTAAATACCCTTCAAAGGGTGTTGTGAAGATAAAAAGGTGATGTTAAGGGGACAAAGCAGGAGGAAAGGGGACTTTCAGCCTTGGGTTTTATTCAAACAGAAATAGGCCAAGCAAGTGAAATAGGTGTGACTGCTGAACTGCAGCTAGGCAATTCTGAACATACTTCAAGCCCAGGTAATAATGACTGGATAAAAAAAACCACCCACCTGCATTGTTCAGCTTAGCTTGGAGGTTTGTGGAGCTTAGCTGCCATTTTTATGTTGTTACTCTTTGTGCCAGGCATGATCCCATGAGGAGCTGTTTCATTCTCTCTCACAGCTCAGTGGCAGTCAAAGGTGTTCAGAACTCTAAATATTAATTGTTCTAGGCAGAGAAATTGTAGATTTCATTGTGCCCAGTAGAGCAAGCATATGTGTGTCAGTGAAAGTACTGTGAGTGTGGTAGTGTTAGAAACATCATCAGATTGACTGCTTTGGATTTGGAAGATGTATAGATGTCTTTTTATTATAATCTGCAGCTTCAAATTGTATTTAAATGGAAACTAATCGGTATTTGAATTAATATTAATGAACTAATGTAAAAACAATGAACATGAAAATTAAAATTCACTTTATGCACAGGTACTCAAAGAAAACAAATATAAAACAAAACAGCTGTAGCTATCAAGAAATTAAACTAAACAATTTCTCAAACCTTCCAACTGCCTGATGAGGCTTTTTTTCTTTTTGTAGTTTATTTGATTAAATAAATGTCAAGTGTCATCTGTGCACTTCGCCACTGGATGTAATTGCAAAGATATGATGAAAATCCAGAGCATTTCCACTGAGCACATTTTAAAATTAAAACCTTAAACAATATCAAATTTTGTATTCCTATGTTTTATTTATAGAGAATACCCTTTCTGGTCAGGTAACAGAACAGCTATTTTAAAACAACATTAACATTGTTTCTAATTTCAGGGATTATTAATTTATTTTAAAATAAATGTATCATAATGTCCATTTTGGAAAATGGTTTTATTCATCTTTTGTGTTGTTTCTTTCTGATCTAACCTGTTCATCACTGCTGATTCATCAGAACTGCAGATGGCAAGCTGTTGATGTTTGGATTTAGTCTTCATTTAGTATTTTTATTAGTACTTCTAACTTCTGCTAAACAGCTAGCATAGGACTCTTTCCATATGCTAAAATCACAGATTATCTCTTCTGTGACCATGAGTAACTGGCATGTTGGAAGCAACTGCCCAGTCCCAAGCCCAGCTACTTTCTCATTTGTATAATAAACCACTTTTATTCTGGCTAACAACAACAAACTTCACCCTTTGAAACGACTGTAAAATATTGCTGCCTACTAAATAAAGCAACGTATAGATATGTATTACAAGACTGCAATAGCATTATATACAGTGTAAAACCCACCTTCTAGAGAATATCTCTGACATTCATTCTTCTGGCCTTATTAAGGTATTCTAGGAGCTGAGTGATACCAGTGAAGCAATAATTTTCACTTCAGTGTAACTGGGGTCAGCTTTTTAATTCTACAGTTACATGACTTGTCTTTGACTAGTCCATCACTTTGATATCTAGTGTGTCAGAATAAATCTTACAGTAGAACAAGTTAGCAGTAGCTCCACTGACATAAAAGCAGCATAAATACAAACAGAGGCTGGGCCAAATTGCCTTGGCCAGATCAGATCCCTGAACTTTTGGAGTGGCTCCAGCATTGTATAAAGCATTCTTTTTTTTTTTTTTTTTCCTTTTTTCCCCGCTTTTATTTAATAACTTGTATATACTTATCTATTAAAAGTAACAGGACTTCTGTTCTTGGAAATTCAGGTGTAGGGGAGTTCTAGCTGACCCCAGCTACTGTACTGCTTCGTGGTCTTATGCAACTCGTTCTCAAACCAAAGGGCACTGAAACCAGAACGAAGTTGGGAACCCATGTAACCAAACTATTGAAATTTTGTTTTACAAAGGAATATGCAGCAGGTCTGTAATATTAGTCTCATAATTGTTCTTTATATTAAAGGAGTATGTAAATTTATTAATATAAAGGGTGATGAGACTTAGGTCTAGATTATGCTGTTACCAGTTTGAGAAAAGTGTCCCTTCTATGCTTTCCTCATGAAAATAATGTTATTTCAGTGTCATTCAAACTTTGCTTGTGCCCACATATTGTCTATCTGGAAGAGGTACTACAGAAGTACCTAGCACTCGTGTCAGTTAAACATGCCACTTCCCCGTGGCTCCCATACATTCGGGTTCTGCCTTCAGGCGGGGGCAGGGAAGGTGTTACAGTCGCGTTAGAGCCATGCCCAAGCAGTCCCGTCGGCGAGAGTTAACCCCTTCCTGGGAGAAGGCATGGTCCAGGCTCTCTCCTGCTCCGCAGGTCCTCCAGGACGTGTACCGTCAGAATTCAACATTAACGTTCGATAACTTCATTGAAGAGCCATTTCCTTCCGACTAGGAAGTTTTCTGACCGTCCTTCACTGCAGTGACATGGGCATGGTACATGGCACTACGTAGCTGAAAGAACGATGGATAGCAAGATGTGTGGATATGTGTAAAGGACGTATTTCTTAGCACCGAGAAGAAAGGATGAGAGAAATAGGGCGGTAGTCCACGGCTCTCCTTTCTCCTGTGCGTTCGCTAGATCCAGGGCTGAGTCTGCCCAAGGGGAAACACCGCAATCCCTGCACGATCCCGGAGGGGGTGTTTGGCCGCTGCAGAGCCCGGGGCCCCCGTGTAGATAAATGCATGACATTTCTCTCTAGCCGCTTTCAGACTTTCCCCTTCAACTCGGCATCCAGGGGCTGCGGAGGAGCGGCCCGTCCCGAGGGGGAGCCAGCGGGATCGCCGGGGGAAAGGGCCGAGCGCGGCAGCAGCGGGTCCAAGCCTCGCCCCCGGCCGGCCGGGGCACATCGCCTGGCGGGGGGACCCCGCTCGTGTCCGCCGGGAGGCGAAAGCGCTCTTACCTCGGAATGGGAGTCGCGCACGTCCCGCTCCCCCCGCCGGACGCCCTTCAGTCCTAAATTGCGGGTACACCGTTGCTTAACACCCCCCAAAGCAGCCGCGCACAGATGCAGGGAGCTCCCTGTGCGAGGCCGCGCAGTCCCATAGCCAATTTCCTGTCCCCAGGCCCGCGGCGATGGGACGTGATTCCAGCGAAGGGGCTCCGCTTCGGATACTGAGGGCAGTTGTGAGCCGCAAGCTTTCCGCAGGTCTGTGTGCATTTGCTGGAAAGCAACTTGCAGATTAAAGTGAGGCAGGCGAAGCAGTAACTTTCTAGATGCTGGGGACCATTACTTTGCTGTAAAGTAATTAATGGTGTTTCCATAGTTAGAGTTTCTGAAAGGGACATTTTTCATTTTTGGGGTTTTGATTTTTTCCATTCGATAGTGGGTCCTTCCTGACCAGGGCTTTTGCAATACACTCAATTCCCTAACAGAAAGTCCCGAAAAATTTTCATTTGGGGAGATTTCTTGCACTATGCAGCGCTGTCGGGCTGGGCTGCTTTCATTTAGTGGTTTTGAACCGCTTTAAAGAGACAAAGTATGCTGCCTTTAAATACACGTTTTTTAAAAAGGCTCTTGTCTTGGGAAACTGCTCGATTTGCAGGAAACCCTCCGGATGTTTGCTGCTTTTCATGTGGCATTTGTGGTCGGCTCTGATAACGCTGGGAGCACCACTTCCAACACCGCATTCTGTAATGGACCTGAAATAGAAACACATCTCTCGCCGGAGGATCCCCACTCCGCGCCCCCGCGCTGTGTACCGGCGGGTTTAAAAGGTCAATAAATCAGAAGGATGAACTCTCGGTG
The DNA here is from genome assembly GCF_017639235.1 of Corvus kubaryi. Taxonomy (NCBI): domain Eukaryota; kingdom Metazoa; phylum Chordata; class Aves; order Passeriformes; family Corvidae; genus Corvus; species Corvus kubaryi. The sequence goes on along the minus strand of NW_024581098.1, from coordinate 566,427 downwards.
GCATTGTTAGGTTGGGAAAGTTAACGAATGACCCCAGGAGTCGTGCGACCACGAAGGTTTCGGGAGTGTCAAAAGAAGCTCCCTATTAAACGCTGCGGGGAAGTGAGGTCTAAGCACAGAGCGCGACTGGACTGAGGAGCAGCGCCGTGCTGTGTGTTTTAAAGTTACAATTCGAAAATGCCTACACAGTCAAAACAAAAAGCTAGAAAAGAAGTGAGATAATCTGTCTATGACGCCAGGGGCACAGGAAGGGTCACAAACTGCCAACATTTTCTGTACAAACCAGGGAGCTTTTACTTTCTCGGCTTAGATTCAAAACACACCTTTCTTTCTTTGATCCCAGATCAGTGAGCTGTAGAAACGGTTTCAACAAATCTCCCGAATAAAGTCAACTACAGTTGCTTAGTTTATTACCTCATGTTCATTATATAGAAAAACATTTTCTTTTCTGCTGAAAGTGGCAGCCCTAAAAAATTGCTGTAAGCTTCATTTGCAAGCAATCCCTCTACTCGCTGAACTTTTTCAGTACAAGCCCCTGCGGGATTTGTTCCCTTGGCTCACGAAAATGTTTCTGCTAACTAGAGTGAAAGGGAAACTTTGGCGTTTTAACAAGATCAGCTGGTTAAAAAAAAGGTAATACTCTCTCCTACGGCTTAAACTCCTTAGTTGGTTAGGCTTGCCCGAGCCAGTAATGAGGCGCGAGCTGGGATCTGCTCTGGGAACCACTGGAAATGGACCCGCTCCCTCAGAGCAGAGCGTTGTTACCTACTTGGGTTTTGTTTTGCTTGGAAGTCGTGTTGCTTATTCCCTCAGTTGAGTATTCTGTTATCTGCAGGGGAAAATACACACGCTTTCCTCCTGCATGAGTTTTCTTTAAACACTATTCGGATTCTGCTTAATTCAGAATTTTCTCTGGGTATCGGCCGTGCGTCGGTGCGTGACCCTTCTCAGCACAGCTGGCCTGGGATTGAGAGCTCTGAGTCCCGGCACGTCGGGTCGGCAAGTGTCACAACCTCAGCCATAAAACTAAAGCCATTAGTACACCAGCCTTAGCCAGGTACGGCCTAAGGTAGTGTTCCAAATGCGCTGGACTAAAAACGAATGAAAAAGCACTTTATTCCTGAGTAGTGTTGCTGGTTATCGCCGGTTCTGGGCTGACGGTCGGCTTTGCAAGCGCAGTGTCCCAGTTAATTTATTTTACAATCAATTCTACGTGCATAATACTTTTGCAAGAATGGTGTTATTATATACTAGTATGAGATTAATTTAAACATACATATGTGTGGGAATCACTGTTTTCACCTCTGCTGCTTTTTACGGCATGTAATATATGGAGAAAAAACAGGGCTGTTTGAATCGCTGCCTCTCTTTTTGTTCTAGAGCGAGTGTTTGAACGGGGGAAAAGAAAATTAAAACTTTCTGATTTGTTTTAGGCAGGTATCAGTCTTTTGGTAACAGTTTAGACTCCTTGCAATAGGGATAAATACGCTATACCATAGTGCTGGAAACATACAGCTTGTTTGTAATCTCTCAAAAACAGAGGGGAGCAGAAAGCTAAATGTAAAAATGACTCGAAAATGTCTTCGCCGGTGTTAGTGCCTGGCAGCTCCTGTCCGCTTCTGCGATCTTCTTCTTTTTAGGATATCTGGCTGTCAAGTGTAAAGGAGCAGGCTTTACGTTGTGCGAAACAGGAAATTCAGTATCAGAATATGCTAATGGTGATTCTGGCTCCATTCATTTAATTTCAGCGAGAATTCTTACAATATTGGTTTATTTGACCAAAGTGGCTACCGAAACAACGGTGTCCTTAACAAAATAAACCCCTTTGATCCTCAGTTTAAAGCTGAGCGGTTTCTCAAATAAGCATTGATGCATTTAATAGCACACCACATAACAATGCAAATATTAACCAAAGCGTCCCTGAAAATGCCGTATTCTACATTAGTTTGCATGCCAAAGGAGACCATAAATGGTACTGAGATACAATATCTGATTATTCTGAAGTAATGGACATTTTTCAAACCTCTGTTTGTATTTACAGTTTATTCATTTGGGCAAATCAGAGAAACCCTGATAACGCAATGCAATAAGCAATACGTACTGCAAAATTCAACTTAATAACAACTACATACAATAAGTATTTACTCTTTTTGACAGGCACTGTCTGCTTTATTAGGAAGTATGAAAAAGTGGGATACGTTATATATCATAGGCTTTACTCCGGGTTCAGTATCCTACTGTCTCACGAGGTTCGAACCATCTCTCATGGGTTTACAAGGGGAAATATGCTCAGGGAGCACTACAGGGTAAGAAGCTGGAGTGTAAGGCACGTATGACTTGTCTTGTTATATAGCCAAGCTACATCCCAGATCTGCCTGCAGAAGAAGTCGCTTGTGCCTCTCAG